>NC_090892.1:71587673-71592673 GCF_036669925.1 Montipora capricornis | reverse complement strand
TCAATCGACAATACCTAAAAACTTCATTCTGCTCTTCCTAAAAACTGTGTATCAATATTTGTTTACTTTTGCATTAGTATTTGCTCTGCATAAAGCAGGCTAACAAAATCTGTACCTTGCTTAGTTTTGCATTTTCCCATGTGTGCGGGGAAATCTTGGTGAGAAATTATCCTCAAGAGGCTGTGAGGATAAACACAAATATGTTTGATATTTTTGGCCTCGCGAGGCAAATTCCTCGTTGTGTGCGGCCAACGTGAGAATCGGGCTAAGCTCGGTCACTCAAGCATCCAACAAAAATACATGACATTTTCACGTGACTTCAGTGGCGTTGGAATTTCTTCCTCCGACACATGAATAGCTGAGGTCACGTGAGTATGCCATTTATTTTGATTAGATACTTGATTAAACTAAGCTCAGCTCGATCTCACGATGGCCGCACACAGTGAGGAACTTGCCTCGCGAAGCGAAAAATATCCATCATGTTTGATTTTATCCTCACAGCCTCGCAAGGCGAATTTCTCACCAAAATTTCCTCGCACACGTGAGGAAACGGCTGAGCAAACCGCCTCGCGAGGCAGCTTGCACAGCTCTTTCCTCGCCGTGTGCGGCGGGCTTTAGGTGAAGGAAACCATAGAACTTACTAATGCAGGAGTTGGGAGAGCGTGTAATAATTTAACTTTGAAAACCTAAATTGGGTTAAACAAGGGTTGCATCTCTTTTTGGAACTGTGGAATGATTCTGATATTTTTTTAAGACATCATTCATGTGGTAACAAATAATTCCTTCCGTGTAACGGTCTTGGAGTAATAGCTTTTTTAATTTGAGAGTAGACTTCAACAAAGAGGATGTTGAACAAATGCGTAAACAGCGGTTGGTAAGCGCGTGAATCAAATTAATTTTATACTTCATGGGTGTAAAGGAGTCCCATTTTGTGAAGAGACCTGTAAAAGTTTTCTTTCTGTAGACCGTTGTTGAGAAAGTGTTTTTTTGATTGCGTTTGACGAGAACATTTAAAAACGAAATTTCTTGATTTTCCAAAACCACCATAGTTAACTTATTATTGGCATGCCTATTGTTAAGGTAATGTGGAAATTTTTCAGCACCGGTTTTACTGTAAAACATGGTGAAAGTGCCATCTAGATATCTGAACCAAATGGATGGACAGTCCTTCACATTTTCTACCCATTTGTCCTCAAAGTGGCACAAGAAAATAGTGGATAAAATAGGTCCTAACCACTGCTTTTATCAAAGAAAAATAATATTAAATTATTCTGTCTTTCTTGGGTAGTCAGTTGTTATCTGAAGGCAGAATATAAAATATTCAGGACTTTTGTCTGAAAAAACAAAAACAAAACAATTATTAAGTTATTCTGTCTTTCTTGGGTAGTCAGTTCATTTAATTGAGCTGTTGTTATCTGAAGGCAGAATGTAAAATTAATCCTCAGTTCTTCTGTCTTTCTTGGGAATATAGTCAGTTCATTCGAGCTGTTGTTATCTGAAGACAGGATATAAAATCAGTGCTTTTATGTAACGGAAAATAATATTAAGTTATCCTGTCTTTCTTGGGTAGTCATGTCATTCGAGCTGTTGTTATCTGAAGGCAGAATATAAAACCAATCCTCAGTATTAGCAAATGATTATTATTATTATTATTTTTATCATTATATGGTTATTCTGTCTTTCTTGGGTAGTCAGTTCATTCTGAGTATTGTTATCTGAAGGCAGAATATAAAATCAGTCCTTTTCTAAAATAACTTAGCATTATTGAATACTTTTTGGGTAAAATCTAAGTCCATCTGTATCTTTTTCTTTCCCTTGATTTTTCACATTTGTAGCCATTGCAAAAAAAAAAAGAAGAAGTAAATAAATAAACATTTGGAACGTTTTTGTATAAAGTAGTGTAGCATTAATATGCTGTCGCCAAATTACCATTTGTCTTGTTGTAAGAAATGTGTCATTATCGATCGTACAGCGCTGAAATTGCATTAAATATTCTTTGAATGGTTGTTTGCCATCAGAATCTTCGGGAAGCTTAACCGGCTTTTTAATTTTTCGACCAGCCGCAGTTGACTCCCGAGATGACTTTGGTATATAAAGGCTTGGCAAAACATCGTTGCTATGGAACGGATTTGAAGATCGGACAAGTGGTGTGGGATTATTGTCTAAATCTTTATGTCGCGTTCTTTGTTTCATCCAGTAGTTATGAAGCATTTTCGTTTTTCTCTATTTTAACTTGACATTTTTTGTCAAATGCCCCTTTCACCTTTCCCAATGGTAAACCCATGGCGTTTGTTTCGTGCATACAACGAAATCTGGAAATCTGAACTCTGGCATCTTATCTTGCGTAATCGTCTCCATTTGGTTTCATTTTTCTGTTCTTTGAAGGCGAAGATAATGGCAAGAAACAAGCGGAAGAATATTAAAGACAGAGAAAAACTTAAAGGGATTCGGATTGAAGCAAGGAAACGTTGGAGGAAAAAGGAAGCCTAAGCCAAAGACCTCAAGGAGGCCATAGAACGTACTTTCGAGCCAGAAGTTAGACCCAAGGTTGTTATTGCAGCCGAATTACCCGAAGCAGGAGCAGGGTTTGCTGCTGAGTCAAAGCCGGCCAAACGTTGTGTGCCAAGGAAAAAACAGGTTGCCGTGGATGTTTCGTTAAATGCCAAGAGCAAAAAATTAAGCGAGTCCCGCACCCCAACGTCTGTTCCAATGAAAGAAATTCATCCCTCTGAGGTTGCCAAATCAACGACATTTTTGGGATGCGGTTCGTTTGGCACATGTTACTTGGCGTATTACAGAGGGATTCCAGTAGCCGTGAAAGAATTTAGGCTTCGGAAATCAAGGTCACCGGATGAAATCAAAAAGGACGTTGTTAGAGAAGCGAGGATGATCGGTCTTCTTGGTGACCACCGGGCTCTCCCTTTACTGATTGGGGTTATCACGAAATCTATGCCGCTAAGGCTGATAACTCACTTCCATGGCGACAGTGACTCCTGCACTATTTTATAAGGAGATCAAAAGAAAAAAACTTGATAAGACTTCTTGGCATGAAATGTATGTATTAGACACGCTTGACTGATGCTGATTTCAAGAAATGCCATTTTGCGCGTTCGTTTTCCGTCGACTTTTGATTGAAACGACTCAGTTGCGATGAGTCTTTTGTGGAAGGGATTTGCTGTGTAGTTTCCTGTTATGCAGATTGTAACCTTGCTTTTTCCGTACAAATGAAATTATTTCAATCCGTCCTTGTGCATTGTGAAAGGGCTTATTGGTGCATATAAAAGAGAGGAACTTTATTACGTGTCTAGTCGTTCTAGCGCTGGGGGCTAATTGGGGACACTGTAAACTGAAATTAACAACTAACGCAAATCAAGTCAAATGTTGGTTTTTGAGGAGAGGGGAAACTTGAGTGCCCGGAGAAAACCTCCCGGTGCAGAAAAGAGAGTCAACAAACAACCGACATATGACGTCAAGTCTGGGAATCGAACCCGGGTCACATTGGTGGGAGGCGAGTGCTCTCACCACTGCGCCATTCCAGCACCCCCAAGAGATAGTTTAGTGAAGAAAGAATGACAAAAAGTTGAAGCGAGCTTCAATATAATTATGTAGGTATATTTTATAATTGTGGGTTCGTATTGTTGAAATCGGCCCTCACCAGAAATGCTTGATTCGAGTTGCTTTCTTGTAAAGGCCTAGAGTATTCCCCCCTAGATTGCTGTCTTTTATGGCATTATTGTCTATTTCTTACAATAAAGGTGTTGTGATTTGTGTAATGCTCTGCACTTCGATTTTAAACTGACCAAATGAAGGACGAGCAATTTAAAGAAAAAAAAATAAATTAATAAATTAAATATGGCTGGCCAAGGAAGCAATCTTCGCATGTCCCAGATAAATAGAATCCTGGCGTTGTGGTGGGAATTTGTCAAAGCAGAATTGTCACCAAACATCTCAGTAACTAATTATATCAGTCGTGTTCCTGGACAGGAGAACGTGACAAGTGCGTTCTTATTTTACAAGGCTTATCTAGCTGACGGTAGATTCAGGGTGCGTTCCTTTGGGATGATCCAAAAAAGGATCACTGATCCAATATCATTTGGATCACGGTGCATTATAGGAACCGATTAATACACTCTAGAAGAGGATTTTCCTTTGCTGCACCATGATCCAAGTGATCTTGGATCCGTGATCCTTTTCGGATCATAACATTTTAAGCACCTTAAAACTATTTAGTATAATTATCATTTCGTAAATCATTGAGTGCTTTCCTTTCCTCCTTGCTGAGAATTTGCTTTGTTTAGTGTATTTATAGGAGTAAACTTACCTATAGGAGATGGCATTTTAATCTATATTTGTCTTCATCAGTTAACGTATGTCCCAATTTGAGAAGGTCACGGTAAAGCAATTCAAACGAACATTTGATATCTAGAGGGTTTACTGATTTTGGTGGCAAACAGAAACTCAGGCCCTTGGTCAAAACCCGGCAATTTTTCTGCCTCTGTCAATGCCCTATGCGAGTAGAGTAGAGTAAACTTAAATTAGATACTTGAGGTATTCCATACCTGCGTTTCAAAGTGTTGAATTTCTTTTCGGGTTTTAGTTACAGGCGGTCGTTGATCCTTACGGACATGGCTTCAATATTTGAGCAGATGTGGTTCAAGTCGAGCGGCTAAACAGGCTTGAGGGTTTCATGAAAGGATTCATACGCTTCCTTTACACCCAGGAAAATTAAAATTAATTTGATTTGCATACTTACCTACAGCTGTTTACGCTTCTACTCTGTCTCAAGTTAAGAAGGTATTACTCAAAAACGGTTACACAGGAGGCATTATCTCTTACCATAAGAATGATGTTGTAAGAAAACATCAGAATCATGTTTCAGATCCTATTTCTAAAGATCCTAAAAGAAATGTAATACTTGTTTTACCCGATCTAGGTTTTCAAAGTGAAGTTATCACGCGGTCTCTCAAATCTTGTATTCGTAAGTTCTATGGTTATGTTAC
>NC_090892.1:71570173-71580173 GCF_036669925.1 Montipora capricornis | reverse complement strand
AGGAATTTTTCGACATCTTGCTTAATAGAAAATTCGTTGGTGCGTTTGGTAATAGGGACAAAATTTAGGCCCTTACTGAGAACAGATTTCTCTGAGTCAGTAAGCGGAAGATTTTCTGGAATTGTAATTACGGTATTATGGCTATGCAATGTAGTGTCGTCGGTAATTTGCGGACCTATTAATTGTTGAAGTTTTAGAGTCTTGGTTTGGTGTAAATGGTCAAACAGTCCAGAATTAAGTTGTCGGATTTTAGCGCGAATCGATTGTACTAAAATTGCTGGACAGATTGTAGAAAGTTCGGAGCGACAATGAAGAATTTGTTTGTCAAGTGCGATTCGTTTTTGGCACATAGCTCTAATTGTGATCCTCATAATATTACGTGAAAAAGAATTTTGCGCACATCGAATTGGTGAAGATACTGATTTGAGTGAGAGAATGTAGCCGGATGAAAGTTCGAGCGAAAACCTTTAGGAATGACTTTAGAATTGAGGCAACGGCCGATGAAGTTGATGTGACTACAAAACCTAGTTTTGGCGAAAATGAGAGTGGCTAAACGGAAAGCTAAGTTACTGCTAAGTGTGGAAAAGGAAAAAGATAACTTACGATTTCCTGGCGTAGCTCCTTGGTGAGTTTCTTCAAGCTTGGCATCGTCGTCTAGGGTCTCCTGTTAGAAATCTGTGGATTAAAAAATACTAGAACAACAAGGTTAGTGGTCGCAGCGGTTGAATGACAAATGAATGAAGGGGTAGTTTCTAAAGAAACTGTGGTGCTGCGTCGGTGGGGAAGTAGTATACAAAAATTTGGTTTTATCAACGGAGTTGATAATGTAAATTGGCCACCGTACAGAGATTCTAAAAGCTGACGTTTCGAGCGTTATGCATAGAGCCTTCTGCGCATATTGTCTTAGGATCGAGAGGGTAGTGGGAAATGAGTAGATTTCTCTGGTGGACACAGTAGAACGATTAACTTAACCGGCAATGGCGTCGAAAGTCATGTAATGCGAATAGCGTTTTAGTGGATCTTTGAACAACATATACCCTTATGAAGCTCATGAATGGCAGGTCAATTGTATATACAGGCGGTGGAATCTTAAAAGCGACGAGTAATGGACTTCGACAACAATCTATCGCCCGTCGAGCCGAAATCAAAGTGAGCTGTATTTACCTTACCTGAAGTATACGGTAATTTGACACGATTGAGTTTCTTGTCTTCACGCACGCAATGAAATAGGAAGAGGTTCTCGCCTCTAAGAGCAAATATGTTGTTTGTTTCAATAATTTTTCGCTGGAAAAGGATTCTGTGGTATTTTCTGCCTTTGTGAATTATAATATCATGTTGTGTATTGAATTTTCGAGCTTAAGGTTGAAATGTGCTACATGTATGGGAGACGTTTTTTAGTATTGCCCTGTAAGCAGGAAGGGTTCACAGGCCTGTTGGAAGCGTGCTTGAGTTTCAACAAAATGAGCCCCAAAATCAGTGAAAAATTGTGACGCAGATGAATAATAAAGTAGCTGCCATTTCCAAAATGATGAAATTACCTCGTGATAAATAACGTCGAACACGTCTTGGAGAGTAAATTTTGACTTTGCATAAACAAGACTTGGGCGATTGTGATCTTTGTTTTGACTTCGCTCATTTCATTGTCAAACTTATAAAACGTTACAGTAAAAGAAACTTACAAAAACCGGTATCTTGCCATCATTTGACACAGATACTTCACTATTTGGCGAGGAAACATGCCGCGGTAACTTAATCACGACGCCCGCTGGAATCCGCCCATGACACTTCCGCTTTAGACATTTATTTGAACGTGGCACAAATCTCACAAAATGATTATCGCAGATAGTAAGTTTTATATTCTATAGTCACGGTTCGAAATTAATATTGTTTTCATGTCGTAAATATTTAATATTCTCGATCGACCGTCCTAGAGACTTCCTTCTGCTCTTTCTAAAAACTGTGTATCAATAGTTATTTACTTTTGCATCAATATTTGTTTTTGCATAAAGCAAGCTAACAAAATCTGTGCCTTGCTGAGTTCGCATTTGTTAGCGTTAATAGTATTTTCGGTCCGATGCTTCTGTTTTATGAGGGGTATATTGTTTTGGTCTCCCATCCAAACACTAACCCCGCCCAACAGGGATTAACTTCAGTGAACTTCGGTATTACAAAGCTGTCAGATGCTCAGCGGGCACGCTTAAACTTGTGGTGAAAAGAAGTTTGTCAACATGTCAGCCCAGAAGCCAATGTTTCTCACTTCCCATTTATTTTCTTCAATCTTTCTGGGTTCAGTACTTTTCTAGTAACCACATGTCTTCTCAGACTATTTACCCAAGACTTCTACCATGGCACTACAATGATAGACAATACCAAAACAATATCGTGCACTGTTAGAGCTACATATTACGCAAGGACAGATCTGTTTCGTCGTACGAACGTGCGAGGACCTGTGAGCCAAAGGGCCTCTTCTGGTATGACATCTTAAAGACCTTGAAAAAAAAATGTATGGAACGGTGCACGTACCACAGTCAACACAGTGTACACTCACTGAGGGTATAGTTTTTCTTTTTTTTAGTGTTTTTTTTCTTCCGTGTCGGTAAAAGTCTTGCCTGTCACTCCCCTGGTAAGTGGTATCTTTCTGCATAGAGCCTTCTGCGCGTATTTTCTTAGGATCGAGAGGGTAGTGGAACTGCGTAGAACTCTCTGGTGGACACAGTAAAATCATTAACTTAGCCTGCAATGACGTCCAAAGTCATGTAACGCGAATGGCGTTTTAGTGGATCCTTAAACAAAATATACTCTTATGGAGCTCAATAATGGAAAGTCAGTTGGATAAACTAGGCAGGAGTCTCAAAAGCGACGAGTACTGGACTTCGACAACAATCTATCGCCCGTCGAGACGAAATCAAAGCGAGCTGTATTTACCTGAAGTACATGGTAATTTGACACGATTGAGTTTCTTGTCTTCACACACGCAATGAAATAGGAAGAGGTTTTTGCCTCTAAGAGCAAATATGTTGTTTGTTTCAATAAATTTTTCGCTGGAAAAGGATTCTGTGGTATTTTCTGCCTTTGTGAATTATAACATCATGTTGTGTATTGAATTTTCGAGCTTAAGGTTGAAATGTGATATGGGAGAAGTTTTTCAGTATTGCTCTGTAAGCTGGAAGGGTTCACAGGCCTGTTGGAAGCGTGCTTGAGTTTCAACAAAATGAGCCCCAAAATCAGTGAAGAATTGTGACGCAGTTGAATAATAAAGTAGCTGCTATTTCCAAAATGAGGGAATTACCTGGTGATAAATAACGTCGAACGCGTCTTGGAGAGTAAATTTTGACTTTGCATAAACAAGACTTGGGCGATTGTGGTCTTTGTTTTGACTTTGCTCATTTCATTGTCAAACTTTATAACACTTGACAGAAAAAGAAACTTACAAAAACCCGGTATCTTGCCATCATTTGACACAGATACTTCACTGTTTGGCGAGTAAACATGCCGCGGTAACTTCATCACGGCGCCCGCTGAATTCCGGCGATGTCACTTTCGATTTTGCGATTTATTTGTGCAGCCAAAACGTACAATAACAAAATTGAACGTTGCAAAAATCCCCCAAAATGTTTGTCGCTGATCGTCACTGTTTATATTCACGGTTCAAAATAAATGTTGTTTTCATGTCGTAAATATGTTATTCTCGAGCGATCGTCCTGGAAACTTCCTTCTGCTCTTTCTAAAAACTGTGTATCAACATTTATTTACTTTTGCATCAATATTTGTTTTTGCATAAAGCAAGCTAACAAAATCTGTACCTTGCTGAGTTCGCATTTGTTAGCGTTAACAGGAGTACCTTACGGCTCCGCTCCTCAAAATATCCGCTCCTCAGGCTAAGAATTTGCTGGCTGGTTACTAAATAATGGATGAGAAACTCTAGCTGGGAATTGTGCCGAAACGTTTTTCTTGCTGTGGTCGACCCTTTGAATACCGAAGCTGGCTAGAAAAAAAAATTCACTTCCCTTCGGGCTTCCTGCGGCTTTTGAAATTGTGCTCTGGTTAATTTTGGCTGGAGAAGTAAAATGACACCTAATCAGGAAAGTTCAAAGAACATAGCGCTGGCTGTGAGTGATAACTAAGGTGCACCGCAGGCTAGTGCAAAGTCGAGGGCGTGTATAAAATTGTCACTAAATTGATAGAAATTTGAAAGTGAAAAAAGGCGTGTGAAAATGTTAACTGAATGCTTTAGTCATTAAAACGCTGTCAGCAAACAATGCAATTTCTTTTTTAAACATCCCTGTCTTTTGTTATGGTGTCAATGTTGGGATTTAGACAGACAACTCATTTTATTTATTGCGCGCGGATATTCCATCTCAGAAGTGGCGGTTATCGTCGCGGTCGTTGTTTTGTGCCTCTAGTTTGGGTGATGCAACTAAATTTTTACGGGTTTTGGACAATTTTTGCTACATCCAAACTCTGCTGATTTCTAGGTAAGTAATCTTTTCATCTATGTCCTTGCTTTTATCTGAATGTCTTTTTGCAGGTTTTGATAAGTTTCTTTATTGACCGTCTCAACTGTCTTTTGTATTTTGTGAACCATCTTTAGTGCATCCTTCAGTCAGCAGCGGGCAGGGTCACTGTTCCAGTAGCCTGGTTAAGAGATCATCATAAAAGTGTGTCCAGCCGGTAAGAACGCCTTTTGATTTTATCATGTTGATCATGTTGATCTCGACAATGGCATGCACCTTCATTAAACCATGACTGTTCAGAAACACTTTTGTTTGACTGTAGCACATAAGGGCTTTTCCTTTCAGTCATTTCGTTTCGACAAAATGCCAGCAGCAAATAGAATGGTAAACGGAGTAATATGTGTAGTTCCATATTCGCGAAAAAATAGCCCTCGCGTTCGTGTCTTGATTTCCAGAAATATCGGCTCTTCTAAGAAAATCGAAGCGAACCGTTCTCGCAGCTAAAACCACCCCAAATAGATGTGGTTAGTCTTGTTACTTATCTGCTATATACGATCAGTTAGAATGGAAAATAATAATAAAAAAAAAAGAACATTTGCCTAATCAGAGCGATTTTTCTTCTGAAGTGTTTTGCTGGCATCATTCTGGACAACCATTCTGACATAAGGCGTGTCTTTCGATTGACCTCAGATGTTTTTGTCTGTTTGGTGTATTGTTTTAACAGATACATCTAGGCACACTTCGGGATTAGAACTGCCTAAGTATCAAAGCCTTTTGAACCCTTGTTTTCTCTCGCTTGCCTTTTCTTTTACAAGGATCCTGTTCACATGCTAATCGTCAATCTCTGGCACAACACCCTTGAAAACTTGTTATTTATTAATTAGGATGAAGTGTTGCAGGGATGTTTGTTATTTGATATTTGTATGTTATATCTACAGAATATTTGTATGCTATTCTTAGTTTGCGAAATGAAGTCTAACTCGGACAAATTGGAACGAGCCATAACTGAAAGAACCATAAAAGTACTTTTTGCGTTACTATTGCAAAAGCAGATTTTCTGGTCCTGAAGAGGCAAAATTCATGTTCTATTTCCAGTATTTCCCAGCAGTCAAGAATTTGCGAGAAGTTCCTTTTATACCCAAAGGGAGCAAACGAGTTTATAAGGCGAAACGAGTGTCTTAGTCTTCGATAATGCTACTATGTTGTTGCTGGATGGACAGAGTTAGATGTCGGAGCGAGTACAGTAATCAATACGCTCAAATGGCAACGGAAAGGAACGGCCGGCAGCCGGATAGTTTTTCGGAGGGGGATGATACGTTATATAACAAAATTTGTTCCGGAAGAGAAAATATTAAAAGGTACTACTGACAAAATGTGGCCCAGGTCAATACTGGAAAAAATAGACTATTAAAGGCTGTGTTTTCACTAGTGTGTAATATTTACTAGCTGAAAATTCTTTCTAGCGTGAAATTTGCTTTCACTGTGAAATTGAACCTGGAATATAGTCCGCTTCTCCCCTCAAGATAGCCGTTGCAGGTTTCAAAACTGGTCGGGGACGAACCGTGTTGAACGATTTCTCTTGAATTCATTCTCGCTATATTTATGCAGAAGAGACGAAGTTACTGTCAGGGAATGCACCTTAGGTCTGTTCAGAAAAGGAGGAGGCGATGAAATGTTGCTGATCATGTTGCCGACGGGCAAACACAATTTATTGCCATATTTTTAAAGCGTCAGAACACACCAGCTTATCCCATCGGTTCCTGGTTGAGGAACTGGGAAATGTAACAAAAAAAGGAATTGTATTTTGAAATAAGTGGAGAGCCGGATCGTTAGCTTGTTTGCATGGCTCTTTGATTGACAGATTTTGACAGGTAACTGTCACTATGCGCAACGCGTTTGGGTTCGCTATTCAGCAGGACCAAATTATCATTTCATGAGGTAGTATGCGTGAATTTCCGGTTATAAAGGTAACATTTTTTTTTCTGGAGAAAACAGCTTGCATTTTTCACTCGTTAAACATAAGACAATGTGTCTTGACCGTATTCCCCGACTCTTGTTTCGGCTTTTTGTGGTCAAAGTTGTCCCAGGAGTGCCCCCCTTCCCCCGGGGTTTCACCCTGTCCAAGTGATAGTGTTCGTAACCAGCAAGACAACGATGTATTTCAAAAGGTGACGCAGCTCAAACAAGCAGTTGCTAATTTTATTTCATTTATAATAAAAAATTACTGTCACGGCCTTAAGTTAATTTTCAAGAACATTTTGTTTATCAATTAAAATAAAAAAATATTAAATTTATGCCTTAAAACTGAAAAGCGTTACTAGACACTTACATTTCAAACACAGCTCATTAATAATGAGAAATTAATCTGTTATCATAGAATTTTATTTGCAGTACGGAATCCTTGCTCGTTTCCTGTTTCAAGAGCTCCATCCAACACGGTTACCTTAACCTTGCAGAAGTTAGAGGGTTTTTTGTATTTTTGGACATTAACAGTATTATCTATTTGGTAATGACAGTTTTCTTAATTTTACAACAGTTTGTGAAACGCCCTATTCAAATACTTTACTGGGGTCTCAAGGTTGGAGTGGAAAAAACACTTTTGCTGAAATTGACTTTACGGGTTTAGCAAAGCTTTTGCGGTGATTGCCAGTTATGGCTTTTGCTGTGAACAGTTGTCTTTTATCCTGTAAAGCTTTCGCAGCAATTGCTTCCCGGTTATGTAAGATGTGTGGAGTTGGACTTAAAAAAGGACTTTTGCTGAAATTGTCTTTACCGGTTTAGCAAAGCTTTTGCGGTGATTGCCAGTTATGGCTTTTGCTGTGAACAGTTGTCTTTTATCCTGTAAAGCCTTCGCAGCGATTGCTTCCCGGTTATGTAAGATTTAAGTGGTGGAGTTGGACTTACAAAAAGGACTTTTGCTGAAATTGTCTTTACAGGTTTAGCAAAGCTTTTGCGGTGATTGCCAGGTATGGCTTTTGCTGTGAACAGTTGTCTTTTATCCTGTAAAGCTTTCGCAGCGATTGCTTCCCGGTTATGTAAGATTTAAGGGGTGGAGTTGGACTTACAAAAGGGACCTTTGCTGAAATTGTCTTTACAGGTTTAGCAAAGCTTTTGCGGTGATTGCCAGGTATGGCTTTTGCTGTGAACAGTTGTCTTTTATCCTGTAAAGCTTTCGCAGCGATTGCTTCCCGGTTATGTAAGATTTAAGTGGTGGAGTTGGACTTACAAAAAGGACTTTTGCTGAAATTGTCTTTACAGGTTTAGCAAAGCTTTTGCGGTGATTGCCAGTTATGGCTTTTGCTGTGAACAGTTGTCTTTTATCCTGTAAAGCTTTCGCAGCGATTGCTTCCCGGTTATGTAAGATTTAAGTGGTGGAGTTGGACTTACAAAAAGGACCTTTGCTGAAATTGTCTTTACAGGTTTAGCAAAGCTTTTGCGGTGATTGCCAGTTATGGCTTTTGCTGTGAACAGTTGTCTTTTATCCTGTAAAGCTTTCGCAGCGATTGCTTCCCGGTTATGTAAGATTTAAGTGGTGGAGTTGGACTTAGAAAAGGGACCTTTGCTGAAATTGTCTTTACAGGTTTAGCAAAGCTTTTGCGGTGATTGCCAGTTATGGCTTTTGCTGTGAACAGTTGTCTTTTATCCTGTAAAGCTTTCGCAGCGATTGCTTCCCGGTTATGTAAGATTTAAGTGGTGGAGTTGAACTTAGAAAAGGGACCTTTGCTGAAATTGTCTTTACAGGTTTAGCAAAGCTTTTGCGGTGATTGCCAGTTATGGCTTTTGCTGTGAACAGTTGTCTTTTATCCTGTAAAGCTTTCGCAGCGATTGCTTCCCGGTTATGTAAGATTTAAGTGGTGGAGTTGGACTTACAAAAAGGACTTTTGCTGAAATTGTCTTTACAGGTTTAGCAAAGCTTTTGCGGTGATTGCCAGTTATGGCTTTTGCTGTGAACAGTTGTCTTTTATCCTGTAAAGCTTTCGCAGCAATTGCTTCCCGGTTATGTAAGATGTGTGGAGTTGGACTTAAAAAAGGACTTTTGCTGAAATTGTCTTTACCGGTTTAGCAAAGCTTTTGCGGTGATTGCCAGTTATGGCTTTTGCTGTGAACAGTTGTCTTTTATCCTGTAAAGCCTTCGCAGCGATTGCTTCCCGGTTATGTAAGATTTAAGTGGTGGAGTTGGACTTACAAAAAGGACTTTTGCTGAAATTGTCTTTACAGGTTTAGCAAAGCTTTTGCGGTGATTGCCAGTTATGGCTTTTGCTGTGAACAGTTGTCTTTTATCCTGTAAAGCTTTCGCAGCGATTGCTTCCCGGTTATGTAAGATTTAAGTGGTGGAGTTGAACTTAGAAAAGGGACCTTTGCTGAAATTGTCTTTACAGGTTTAGCAAAGCTTTTGCGGTGATTGCCAGTTATGGCTTTTGCTGTGAACAGTTGTCTTTTATCCTGTAAAGCTTTCGCAGCGATTGCTTCCCGGTTATGTAAGATTTAAGTGGTGGAGTTGGACTTACAAAAAGGACTTTTGCTGAAATTGTCTTTACAGGTTTAGCAAAGCTTTTGCGGTGATTGCCAGTTATGGCTTTTGCTGTGAACAGTTGTCTTTTATCCTGTAAAGCTTTCGCAGCAATTGCTTCCCGGTTATGTAAGATGTGTGGAGTTGGACTTAAAAAAGGACTTTTGCTGAAATTGTCTTTACCGGTTTAGCAAAGCTTTTGCGGTGATTGCCAGTTATGGCTTTTGCTGTGAACAGTTGTCTTTTATCCTGTAAAGCCTTCGCAGCGATTGCTTCCCGGTTATGTAAGATTTAAGTGGTGGAGTTGGACTTACAAAAAGGACTTTTGCTGAAATTGTCTTTACAGGTTTAGCAAAGCTTTTGCGGTGATTGCCAGTTATGGCTTTTGCTGTGAACAGTTGTCTTTTATCCTGTAAAGCTTTCGCAGCGATTGCTTCCCGGTTATGTAAGATTTAAGTGGTGGAGTTGGACTTACAAAAGGGACCTTTGCTGAAATTGTCTTTACAGGTTTAGCAAAGCTTTTGCGGTGATTGCCAGGTATGGCTTTTGCTGTGAACAGTTGTCTTTTATCCTGTAAAGCTTTCGCAGCGATTGCTTCCCGGTTATGTAAGATTTAAGTGGTGGAGTTGGACTTACAAAAAGGACTTTTGCTGAAATTGTCTTTACAGGTTTAGCAAAGCTTTTGCGGTGATTGCCAGTTATGGCTTTTGCTGTGAACAGTTGTCTTTTATCCTGTAAAGCTTTCGCAGCGATTGCTTCCCGGTTATGTAAGATTTAAGTGGTGGAGTTGGACTTACAAAAAGGACCTTTGCTGAAATTGTCTTTACAGGTTTAGCAAAGCTTTTGCGGTGATTGCCAGTTATGGCTTTTGCTGTGAACAGTTGTCTTTTATCCTGTAAAGCTTTCGCAGCGATTGCTTCCCGGTTATGTAAGATTTAAGTGGTGGAGTTGGACTTAAAAAAGGGACCTTTGCTGAAATTGTCTTTACAGGTTTAGCAAAGCTTTTGCGGTGATTGCCAGTTATGGCTTTTGCTGT
>NC_090892.1:71557673-71560173 GCF_036669925.1 Montipora capricornis | reverse complement strand
AAAGTCAGTAGGATAAACTAGGCATAAATCTCAAAAGCGACGAGTACTGGACTTCGACAACAATCTATCGCCCGTCGAGACGAAATCAAAGTGAGCAGTATTTACCTGAAGTACATGGTAATTTGACACAATTGAGTTTCTTGTCTTCACGCACGCAATGAAATAGGAAGAGGTTTTCGCCTCTAAGAGCAAATATGTTGTTTGTTTCAATAAAATTTTCGCTGGAAAAGGATTCTGTGGTATTTTCTGCCTTTGTGAATTATAATATCATGTTGTGTATTGAATTTTCGAGCTTAAGGTTGAAATGTGATATGGGAGAAGTTTTTTAGTATTGCTCTGTAAGCAGGAAGGGTTCACAGGCCTGTTGGAAGCGTGCTTGAGTTTCAACAAAACGAGCCCCAAAATCAGTGAAATCTTGTGACGCAGATGAATAATAAAGTAGCTGCTATTGCCAAAATGATGGAATTACCTGGTGATAATAACGTCGTACGCGTCTTGGAGAGTAAATTTTGACTTTGCATAAACAAGAGTTGGGCGATTGTGATCTTTGTTTTGACTTCGCTCATTTCACTGTCAAAATTACGGCGCCCGCTGAATTCCGGCCATGTCACTTTCGATTTTGCAATTTACTTGAACGTAGCAAAAATCTCCCAAAATGTTTGTCGCTGATCGTAACTTTTTATCTTCTATATTCACGGTTCAAAATTAATGTTGTTTTCATGTCGTAAATATTTCATTCTCGATCGACCGTCCCGGAAACTTCCTTCTGCTCTTTCTAAAAACTGTGTATCAATAGTTATTTGCTTTTTCATCAATATTTGTTTTGCATAAAGCAAGCTAACAAGATCTGTACCCTGCTGAGTTCGCATTTGTTAGCGTTAATAGTATTTTCGGTCAGATGCTTCTGTTTTTCATGAGGGGTATATTGTTTTGGTCTCCCATCCTAACACTAACCCCGCGGAACAGGGCTTGACCTCAGTGAAGTTTAGTATTACAAAGATGTCAGATGCTCAGAGGGCACACTTGTGGTGCAAAGAAGTTGTGAGGGAACTTGAAAATTATCAACATGTCAACCCAGAAGCCAATGTTTCTCGCTTCTGTTTTATTTGTTATTCTTCAGAGACTGGAATGCTGTATTTCAATACCACACAATTCAGTGCCTTCTGATTTTCTGTAGCACGTACCACAGGCAACCCAGTGTATGCTTCACGGAAGCATCTCGTTTAATATTATACGAGGCATGGCATCATCGTATTTTTCAACATATATATATATATATGGTCTGGATAGCACAAGTGTTACTAATATTTTTGGATAATAATACATCTAAGAAAGGCAATTTGCCATCTGTTTGTTTATCCAAGCAGAGATCGAGTAACAATGAATGTTCTTGTATCACTTCTGTTTTCCGAAAAAAGACTTACACTGGTCTACTTACAAATTATTTCAGTTTTACTCCCTTTCAGTACAAATTAGGGTTAATTAAAACTCTCATCGACAGGGCATATAAAATAAACAACACTACTCAGGGTTTTCAAAACGATATCAATACTCTAACTGCTATTTTGAAACGTAATATGTTTCCCAGTTGGCTAATTGACAAGTCCGTTCAAGGTTATCTTAGAAATGTTACTACAAAAGAAGACCCTAAACATGATGTATCCAACGGGAGTTAGGTATCATCGAGTTGGACTTCGAGTTCGAGTTCGAGTTGGCCAACTGGAAAACATGGACTGGACTCTGGACTGGACTTTGGACTGGACTTTGGACTGGACTCTGGACTGGACCCTGGACTGGACTTTATTAAACGAAGTTAATTTTGAACCAATAATATAACGATTAACCGCTTCTATTTAATTATTAACCAGCGAGAATGAGAATGGATGTTTTTTTCAAAGGGAACGTAAACGAAAAATCTAACAATGCTGCCCAGTAACTTTCAATCAAGTCAAGCTACTATTACGTGAACACTGTGACGACGATATATCTCATGCGTGCGCTGTCTAAAGAATATAAGGGTGCGTTCGATTGACCCTATTCCGGAATAAGAATACGTGGAGTGATGATTTAAAACGGCATGTTTGGTGTTTTGAAGCAACAAGGATAAGAAAGATATGTTTGAAATAGCATTTTAGTAGGTGTTTGACAATTTTGATATGAATCTCCATCAAAACGAAGGATTTTTAACTTCTATTCCACGTATTCCTATTCCGGAATATGGTCAATCGAACGCACCCTGAGGAATGTAGTCCAATTCAATATATTCGATATGTTAAGCGCGATCGCTTTGCGCACTATTTCTACAATTGAACCAGCTAGAGCTGCAAACTAAGCACTTCAGTTGTTTACAGCGGTAAATTAACGTTACAAACCCCGCCACTTATACGCTTTGCTACGATTGCTTTAACGCTGCGAAGTGTTCACGTAATAGTAGCTTGACTTGATTGAAAGTTACTGAGCAGCATTATTAGATTATGATTTATGTTCCCTTTGAAAAAAC
>NC_090892.1:71542673-71547673 GCF_036669925.1 Montipora capricornis | reverse complement strand
TCTTGCTTGTGGTGTCTCCGTTAGAGCTACATCTTGCAAGGCAAAGCGAAAAAAAAAGGCTTGTCACAGATATTTAATCAGGATTTATACATGATTCCTGAGGACACTTACATGTATCTCTGCTGCATGTCCTCTTGCGTATTCTGGCCTCTCCTATGCGTTACGGGAGGAGTTAGCCAGGCTCATCAGCACTTTTCAAATGGGTATTGGGAGGCAACCCCTGCCCCACCCATTATTCTTTTTTTTGGAAATCAATCAAAAGACAATTACATTAAGATGCCTCCCTTGATTTGCCACTACTTTATTGGCTCATTCTCAAATGTTTTAGGCTAACTTTAAGGTGAATTGGCCACAGTACAGAGATTCTAAAAGCTGACGTTTCGAGCGTTAGCCCTTCGTCAGAGCGAATCGATTCGCTCTGACGAAGGGCTAACGCTCGAAACGTCAGCTTTTAGAAAGTCTGTACGGTGGCCAATTTACATTACCAACTCCGTTGATAAAACCAAATTTTTGTATACCACTTCCCCACCGACGCAGCACCACAGTTTCTTTAGAAACTACCCTCTCCATAACTTTAAGGTGTGCTGTGTTTGTGGACTTAGAGCGACTTAAGGCGACTTAAGAGGACGCAGAGCGACTTACACAGAAGCCATATACACACACTTATGATTTTTTAGCTGCTTAGACGAAAACTTAAGAAAAATGTGAGCCACTCTGGTCAGTTTGCGCCGTTTTTTCTTTACTATGAGTACGGTTGGCTGACTATCTTTTTAGAAATCTGGCCATCAGAGAGTGCTTTAGGCCCCGAAGTAGTGTTAGTGCTAGTGATATATCCACTAACTATAATTAATATTGTCTCCATTGAACAGGAGTTTCACTTCCTAGGAAATTTAATCCAAAATTAAGCATATTTCTTGACTCTTGAAAGAAATACTGACGACTCTTCTTAAGCGATAGCAATTCTAGGGAGCTTAAGCATCGACAACGGGGATGGCAACGATAAAATCACAAATTTGCATGTTTAGAGGGTAAAAACGATAGCGGGGGGGGGGGGGGGGGGGGCAGGCCTGTTAGAGCTGCAGCTCGCTGCTCTTACTGCACCAAACAATGACATAATGAAATTTTAAATGTGTTGAATCATAGAAGACGAAAACTGATAATAGCTTTGTGAACCTATATACATGTATTTCTAATCTTCTCGAAAATACACAAAGTGTATTCCCCATAGACGAACAGAGCAAATATTACATGATATGCTAAAGCCAATATTATGATATGCTTAAATAAAGATGCATAGAGTGGTTGTTCAAGACCCAGTGAACAGAAGCTGATGAAAATATCACATACGGTGGAAAGCACAAAATTGTAACATTTTTGAATGAAATAATAACCTTGCAAAAAAATACACCAGTAAATAAATAGGGTTTATCAAAACCACTCCATGCAAAGAATGTTGATTGTGGGCATTGGATGTTTCTCTCATAACGATCAGATGACCACCCTCTTAGTGTTGTAACCAACCATGGGGGGGAGGCCTGTTAAAGCTGCAGCTGTTATGGCACCGAACAATGAAGTAATGAAATTTTAAATGTGTTCAGCATAGGGAACGAGAAATGAAAATAGCTTTGTGAAACTATATATATATATATATATATATCTGATGTTCCCAACCCATTACCAGATCACCATGTTGAGAGGTCCTCATCCTCTCATGGGCTTCTAATCCCCAGGCCACAGAGAGGTCCTAATCCTCTCGTGGGGTCCTAATCCCCAGGCCACAGAGAGGTCCTAATCCTCTCATGGGGTCCTAATCCCCAGGCCACATCCAGATCACCAGGCCACAGAGAGGTCCTAATCCTCTCATGGGGTCCGAATCCCTGGGCCACTTAGCATGCAACACAGCTATCCTGTGGTCCCATTCTACCAAGAGCGCTGACCATGTAAGTCTGTGGGGCAAAGAGCAACATGTATGGAGCACTTCATCCCCACAAATACACAGAGTGTATTTCCTATGACGAACAAGAAAACAAAATTGAAATAAAAAATCAACCAATGTGGGGTAATTTACCCTCATTACTGTTACTAGTTTGCAAAAAGTCTAGAATTAAAATTATGAGTGCTCGTAACATTAGAAAACTAGCGCCCAAATGTTTGAAAAGCTGGGAATTCAGACTGTTTCCAGGCACTTGCTGGCCCTGCTGAGATTGAGTGTCCAAGATTAGATACTAATCAAAGGAATCACAAGTAGGTTCTCTGTTACTCCTGCTGTTATAGTGGATATGGACTGCTTCAAGACATGAAGCTGCAGGGACAGGATGGTGCTACTGTTGGGTCGATTGTACATGGTTGTATTCCTATCCTCGTCATTGTTCTCTTCTTGTTCCTGCACAGTGTTGAAGCAACAGCTGCATTTTTTTGTTACAGTAGTCCATGTGTTCTTAGAAGTCCTATGTTTTAGAACTAAAAGACTAAAATAAAATCAGAAGGGTTAAAACTCAGACTCTAAAATAAAACGAAGGGAGTTGCCCCCTTGACCGCACAATAAAGTAATTCAGGGCAGTTGAAGCTCAAACACAAAATAAAAATCAGAGTAGTTGCCCCTTAAACCAATCAAAAAATTAAGAGCAGTTGAAGAATTCTGCTGAGCAAGTGAAGATTAAACACTAAAATAAACTCAAGAAAAGGTTCCCCTTTAAACACACAATAAAGTCACAGCAGTGTAAGCTCAGACACTGAAATAAAATCAGAGGGGTTGCCCCTTTTAAAACAATAGATTCTGCAGACTAGGACTTGAAGCTCAAACACTAAGATAAACATCAGAGGAGTTCCCCTTTAAACACGCAATAAATTCAAAGCAGTTTAAACTCAGGAAAATAAAAATGGGGGTAGTTGCCCCTTTTTAGCCACACAATACATGTAAATTCAGAACTGTTTAACACTACAGTAAACCACAGAGGAGTTCAACCTCTAGCAGCACAATAGATTCAGGGCAGTTTAAGCTCAAACAATAGAATAAACATGAAAGGAGTTGCACCTCTAACAACACAATAAATTCAGGGAAGTTGAAGCCCAAACAGTAAAATTAACATGGGAGGAGTTGCACCTCTAACAACACAATAATTTCAGGGCAGTTGAAGCTCAAACAATAAAATAAAAATGAGAGGAGTTGCACCTCTAACAACACAATAAATTCAGGGCAGTTGAAACTCAAACAATAAAATACAAATCAGGGTAGTCGAATCGTCAATCTTGAGCAGTCAAGGCTAAAACACTAAAATAGAAGTCAGGGGAGTGAAACTTTGAACTGTTGCACAATGTCCCTCCTCAGATGTTCTATTGTATGCATTTAGCCATCGGGAAAATCGCGTCCTTGTGCTGTTGGTTCGTGGTTGTCTACAGGTAGGTTGTTGAGGCATTCACATTTTGGGAACCACTTGATGATGTGTTCAGATCTTTCAGGTCCCGAAGCCGGCGTTCAAGCGTTTTTCGAACTCCTGTCAAAGGTAGGTTTGACAGGACTTTTTCGAACTCCTGTCAAAGGTATCCAGTGTTGTAATATAAGGAGTGAAGAAAGGCGATAGGCCGGAAGCCAAACACTGTTCGATGAATGTTTGGGTTTCGCATTGGCGGGAAGTCAAACATCCTCCAGAATTTCGTTAAAGCGTGATTTGCTCAATCAGAAACTTGCTGGGAGCGCTCCAAAGAGGCAATAAAAGCACATTAAACAGCTACAAACACACAGTCTTATCATTGTAAACTGTGATTCTTGTCAAAGCTGAAGAACAGAATGAATCACTGAACAGAAGCAAACGGAGAAACACGCTTTGATTGACAGAGGGAAAAGCCAGTGCTTTGATTGGACAATAACTGACTGCGCATGAGGCCCATAGGCTAAATGATCTTTGTGCCCCTGTATTGCTAGCATTTACAGATACATGATTGTTTGCTATTAGCTTGACTCTAATAAGCTAAAGGTTGTATCATTAACTGTAATTTATATTCTATAAATTTTCTATACAGAGAATATAGTAGTGCCCAGAGGTTTTTAAGGGGCCACTCGTGTTTTACGGACCTATTGAAGTTTACTATGGATTAAAAAGAAGCGTGGGACAAGACAGAAACAGTTTCTGCGGTGTTACTGGATCTCAGGAAGGCGTTCGACACCATCTGGCACTGTCGTCTTTCACCAGAACGGCAGGCATATTAAGGTCTTGGGATCTGAAGACAACAGGAATAAAGAAAATTTAAGTTGTGTCAAAATTAAACTAAAATACGTGTATTAGTTGCAAGCAAAAGGATGGCTTGTTTATTTTATTTTATTTTATTTTATTTTATTTTATTTTACTTCTTAGTATAAAAAAATTGGTTGTTAATCTGTTTTCAGTAAAACTGTCAGTTCTTTGCGGACAAAATAGTTTTCATGCATATTCATAGCAGCTTGAGTACAGAATATAGTAGGGTCCAGGCCTTGGTTGTTCAAAAGGCGGATAAAGCTATCCACTATTTAATTCTGGTGTTTTGGTTTGTTTGAACACTGCATTGTCTGAAAATGGTATTGATTGCATAATATACTCTTAGACCAGTGCGCACCTCAAATCAAACACAGGCTGGCTACTAAAGGAAGCATATTTTCTTAATGAGTCCGTTTAAACTCAGGAAAGTTCCTTGAAGAATACCTTCTAGATTGTAACTAACTTCTCCATTTCTGCTTGCAATCCCTATTTTAGCCTCGATGTACATGAGGGTTTGTTTTTGTTTTTTTTTTGGTTTTTTTTTTTAAGAAACGTTTGATTGCACGTGACTTGTCGAGAGTTTTGGGTACTTCGTTTTTGACGTTCACTGCTAAGTTTATGCGAGTAATGTTATAGGTTTCCTATTTTACTATAGGTTCCGTACGAATTTAGCGATTTTCCTTCTAGCTATGTCCCTCATTACATAACAATTAGTTCATAAAACCGTGTGAATATGTATTTTTTTTATATTAACAGAGTTTTAACCAG
>NC_090892.1:71532673-71535173 GCF_036669925.1 Montipora capricornis | reverse complement strand
AATTTGTAGTCAGGCGTCTTTAAGATTTATTCGTGATGTAGTTTTAAGTTATTGTTACTGTTATCATCAAGAGCCAGTTATTTCGCAGTTTGAATATAACAAAGATAAAGATTGCATGAGCGCATTGTTAATAGGAGGGCAGAATGGCGCGACAAGTTTCGTCATGTCACAACTGCGAAATTTTTACTAGAGGATATTTATTATGTGGTGTATTTCGTATTTTGTGTTGCTTATCCTTGGTACTGGGTAATGATGACCATTTTGTGTGGGGTATTCCAACAACTCCTCCTCGAACGCCTTCTGCACCATCTACGTACAACTTTGCCTGTAGAAGGGCCACCAAATAAGAAGAAAAAGCAACCTAAACTAGGAACTTAACCCGTTTAATACTCAAGCTGCTTCCAACAACTCGTCCATAGTTTTTTTCATGCTTTAACTTTAGTTTTTGAATTGAGTTAATAACAATTATGTTATTTTACTTTCAGGCATTTTCTCTTCGACAACAGTGGCACCAACTACCAACCCTTCTGTGATCCTCCCCTCTGGACCAAGTGCACTAAACTCGACTTAACTGCCCCAGGTACGTACAACTTTACACTGTACCTGTAGAAAGACAACAAATAATAAGGAGAAAAAGCAAACTAACCCAGGAACTTAACCCCGTTTAATACTCTGCTGCTTCCAACAACTCGTTCATGGTCTTTTTGATGCTTTGACTTCAGATTTTGAAATGCGTTAATGACAATTATTGTATTTTACTTTTAGGTATTTTTTCTTTGATTACGGTAATACCAACAATCACCCTTTCTCCGATCGCCTCAGGACCACTGAACTCCAATTCTACTCAAACCATTCTGGTGTCTTCTGCACCAGGTAGGTACAACTTTCCTGTAGAACTAAGCAATCCGATGAAGACCAAAAGCAATCTAAGTAAACCCGGTGAATATGACGATATTACTGCCGTGTCCTAGCGCTTTTTGCTTTTGACTTTTGTTGCTAACGTATCGATTTTAAGCTTTGCATCTTGAAGTCTTGGGACAGCGAGCTGTAACGTGGAGATGAAAGATGAATTATCATTGAAACACTGGTAACATTTTCTGCCCCATAAACTTGAGAATTCATGAAATCGTCCTCGTCCAGCACACTCTTCATCTCTTTTCGGAAGCTTGTTCCTACGATAAATAGTTCTTTCATGGCTGCCGGCCTTTTCCCTCACCGCATGGGATCTAAAGGCATCAGAAAGATCTTAATAAATTCATTAGAGAATCTTTGGTTTTTTTTCCATTACTACGGAATTTCAATTTCAGATACGTGTCTCTGATTGTGATTGGTGTTGTTCTCTTCAATATTTTACTTACTGATAATGCTAATTTCATTTCAGATTGTGGGTCTTTCAGAAACAACACCCTGAGAAGTTCCGGATATCCTAACAACTATCCAAGAAACATGGATTGTGTCTATCGAGTTCCTATTCCTTTTGACCAGAAGTTGGTCATTTACTTTAACTTTTTTGAGTTGGAACGCCATTGGAATTGCAGGTAAGTGCCAAAACATTTAGGATTGGGTTTGTTTTCCAAATATTTGCTCTCCGGGGCACCTATTAAAGTTTGATTTGCGTGGGCGTGAAAATGTATTGGAGGTTATAAACGGAGGCCTTAACATATTCGTTATAATGAATTGGAACATCAATCAAACTGCGGGTAAGTGCCAAGACGTTAGCCAATAATTTGCTTTGCAAATACTTTGCTCTATTCTACACCGATTACAATATTTAATGCATGGGTACCTTGTTGTGTTCTGGGATGACGTAAATGAATTTTCATTTGGAGATTATGAACGGACGCCCAAACATACTGTCATCCTATTTCATCCAGCTTTATTTAGATCATCAAATTTATAGGATTGCTGGTGGCCTTGTCTTTAAGTAATTAGATTTCAAGCCAGAAGCTACGAAGGCGATTAGCTGATGTAGTATGGTTAGTGAGCGTGAAGCGTGTTTTGAACAATGTAAGCCTCAACTAACTCGGTATCCGACCGCTTCCAATTAGCATCCAACGTTTCGTTCAGTAAGATTTCTAGTGACATGCCACCTTTGGAATACAGCCCTGTTCCTGTGGATCACACACTTGACGATTTAATCATTACACCAGAGGCCGTTGAACGTTCTCTCTTGGCGGTAAGGGAAGGTAAATCACCTGGATCTGATTTAACGATCTTTCCATAGTTGTCAAAATATGCGATAAAAATCGCAGAGGATTTCGAAGACAGGATTTCTATGCAAATAATTTCCTTTTTTTATGATGTACCCAATTTCTCGACCTGGTTTGACATGAATGTGACATCTTTTCTTTGATTGCTATTTGATTAATGTGCTTTTGTCCTTTTATTATATGATAGGCACGACTATTTAAGAATCAGCAATGATAGGAAACATATAATCGGCAGATACTGCGGTGTGCAAACTGGACGAAGCGTGCTGATTACCGGTAGTGCAGTTGTG
>NC_090892.1:71500173-71527673 GCF_036669925.1 Montipora capricornis | reverse complement strand
TGCGCACCTCAAATGAAACACAGGCTCACTACTAAAGGGAGAATATTTTCGTACTGAGTCCGTTTAAACTTAGGAAAATTCACTGCGGAACACCTTCTAGACTTTAGCTAACTTTTCCTTTTCTGCTTGCAATCATTATCGTAAAATAGAAACGTTGATTACCCTTGACTTGTCGAGAATTTTGGGTACTTCGTTTTTGACGTGCACTGCTAAGTTTAAGCAAATCATGTCATACGTTTCCTCTTTTACTACAGGTTCCAGACGAATTTAGCAATTTTCCTTGTAGCGATGACGGATTTATTGACACATTTCAAGAGCTCCCGTAAATACTTGTTTTATCCGCGCGCAAGGAAAGTGATTGGTGAAACTCTTGAACTGGCCGATTGTAATGCAGGGTAGTGTGGCGTAGTCAGTGCTCAGTTACATCAATAATTAAGGAATGCCTCCTTCCACTTTGCAAAACTACTGTGATTTATTTCTTGTTGTTATGAATAATTTGATCACAGGGAACACCACACTGCGTCCATACTCAAGTCAACGACCAACAACGCCACCAAGGCCAAGTAAGTAAAAGTCACACTCGGCTGTGCAGAAAAGACCACCTTATAAATTTGATTGAAGAAACTCGTTTACTTTGTTATGCAAGTAACATTTTTCTTGCCAGAACCCAATCAGGGAGACCGTCACGACCCCTGTGAGGCAAGACTTGTAACAACACTACTCGCACATTTGTCGCTTTAGTGTTATTGGATGTCATAACACGTGTCTATCTAAAAATTTGTAGTCAGGCGTCTTTAAGATTTATTCGTGATGTAGTTTTAAGTTATTGTTACTGTTATCATCAAGAGCCAGTTATTTCGCAGTTTGAATATAACAAAGATAAAGATTGCATGAGCGCATTGTTAATAGGAGGGCAGAATGGCGCGACAAGTTTCGTCATGTCACAACTGCGAAATTTTTACTAGAGGATATTTATTATGTGGTGTATTTCGTATTTTGTGTTGCTTATCCTTGGTACTGGGTAATGATGACCATTTTGTGTTGGGTATTCCAACAACTCCTCCTCGAACGCCTTCTGCACCATCTACGTACAACTTTGCCTGTAGAAGGGCCACCAAATAAGAAGAAAAAGCAACCTAAACTAGGAACTTAACCCGTTTAATACTCAAGCTGCTTCCAACAACTCGTCCATAGTTTTTTTCATGCTTTAACTTTGAATTGAGTTAATAACAATTATGTTATTTTACTTTCAGGCATTTTCTCTTCGAGAACAGTGGCACCAACTACCACCCCTTCTGTGATCCTCCCCTCTGGACCAAGTGCACTAAACTCGACTTCTATTCAAGCCACTCCTCCTCAAACGCCTTCTGCCCCAGGTACGTACAACTTTACACTGTACCTGTAGAAAGACAACAAATAAGAAGGAGAAAAAGCAAACTAACCTAGGAACTTAACCCCGTTTAATACTCTGCTGCTTCCAACAACTCGTTCATGGTGTTTTTGATGCTTTGACTTCAGATTTTGAAATGCGTTAATGACAATTATTGTATTTTACTTTTAGGCATTTTTTCTTTGAGTACGGTAATACCAACAATCACCCTTTCTCCGATCGCCTCAGGACCACTAAACTCTACTTCTATTCAAACCATTCTTCCTCAAATGCCTTCTGCACCAGGTAGGTACAACTTTCCTGTAGAACTAAGCAATCCGATGAAGACCAAAAGCAATCTAAGTAAACCCGGTGAATATGACGATATTACTGCCGTGTCCTAGCGCTTTTTGCTTTTGACTTTTGTTGCAAACGTATCGATTGTAAGCTTTGCATCTTGAAGTTTTGGGACAGCGAGCTGTAACGTGGAGATGAAAGATGAATTATCATTGAAACACTGGTAACATTATCTGCCCCATAAACTTGAGAATTCATGAAATCGTGCTCGTCCAGCACACTCTTCATCTCTTTTCGGAAGCTTGTTCGTACGATAAATAGTTCTTTCATGGCTACCGGCCTTTTCCCTCACCGCGTGGGATCTAAAGGCATCAGAAAGATCTTAATAAATTCATTAGAGAATCTTTGGTTTTTTTTCCATTACTACGGAATTTCAATTTCAGATACGTGTCTCTGATTGTGATTGGTGTTGTTCTCTTCAATATTTTACTTACTGATAAAGCTAATTTTCTTTCAGATTGTGGGTCTTTCAGAAACAACACCCTGAGAAGTCCCGGATATCCTAACAACTATCCAAGAAACATGCATTGTGTCTATCGAGTTCCTATTCCTTTTGACCAGAAGTTGGTGATTTACTTTAACGTTTTTGAGTTGGAACGCCATTGGAATTGCCGGTAAGTGCCAAAACATTTAGGATTGGGTTTGTTTTCCAAATATTTGCTCTACGGGGCACCTATTAAAGGTTGCTTTGCGTGGGCGTGAAAATGTATTGGAGGTTGTAAACGGAGGCCTTAACATATTCCTTATAATGAATTGGAACATCAATCAAACTGCGGGTAAGTGCCAAGACGTTAGCCAATAATTTGCTTTGCAAATACTTTGCTCTATTCTACATCGATTACAATATTTAATGCATGGGTACCTTGTTGTGTTCTGGGATGACGTAAATGAATTTTCATTTGGAGATTATGAACGGACGCTCAAACATACTGTCATCCTATTTCATCGAGCTTTATTTAGATCATCAAATTTATAGGATAGCTGGTGGCCTTGTCTTTAAGTAATTAGATTTCAAGCCAGAAGCTACGAAGGCGATCAGCTGATGTAGTTTGGTTAGTGAGCGTGCAGCGTGTTTTGAACAATGTAAGCCTCGACTAACTCGGTATCCGACCGCTTCCAATTAGCATCCAACGTTTCGTTCAGTAAGATTTCTAGTGACATGCCACCTTTGGAATACAGCCCTGTTCCTGTGGATCACACACTTGACGAGTTAATCATTACACCAGAGGCCGTTGAACGTTCTCTCTTGGCGGTAAGGGAAGGTAAATCACCTGGATCTGATTTAACGATCTTTCCATAGTTGTCAAAATATGCGATAAAAATCGCAGAGGATTTCGAAGACAGGATTTCTATGCAAATAATTTGCTATTTTATGATGTACCCAATTTCTCGACCTGGTTTGACATGAATGTGACATCTTTTCTTTGATTGCTATTTGATTAATGTGCTTTTGTCCTTTTATATGATAGGTACGACTATTTAAGAATCAGCAATGATAGGAACCATATAATCGGCACATACTGCGGTGTGCAAACTGGACGAAGCGTGCTGATTACCGGTAGTGCAGTTGTGTTGTCTTTTCATTCAGACGGGAATCTTCAATATAGAGGATTTGACCTACATTTCTCCTTTTTCCCACTTGGTGAGTTGGACATTAACACGCTCACGACCAAGTGCAGTGTAGTGAAGTTAAGTAAAGTGAAGTGCAGCGTTGTGTAATGTATGGCAGGGTAGTGTGTGTAGAGTAGTGTAATGTAATATAGTGTAGGGTAGGGTAGGGTAGGGTAGGGTAGTGTTGAGTGTTGTAGGGTAGTAAAGTGATGTTTAGTTTATTTTCGTGTTCTGTCGTGTCGTGAAATTTCAAGTCAATTTTTAATTTTAACTCACACAAATATCATTTACAGAGAGTCAATATTAAGGCAAAATGAAAATCTAAAACCAAGGTAATCACAGATAGCTAAAATACAACAATTGTGCGAAAGTTTTTTTATATTTAAAATGTTTAGGAAACTAATCGAGTAGGTGACTCAAAGGAAAATAAAGTTTATTTAAGGAACACAATGCTGAAGAACATATTAGTGTAAAAAGTATTAGTTCGTGGACTAACTACTAACTACCTTAATTTACCATTAAAATAGACCTGCAATGGCACTAATAATTCATATCAGCTATTGACGATTGTGTTAGGCTCTTACATGACACCTATGGAGTTCAGGTTGTCTGCGTGTGCCAGATCATCATGCGATATTAGTTCTTTATATATATATATATTGGCAGATCTTGAAAATAAGGTTCGTCACCTTTGGTGGCCAAATTTTCTCCAACCTAGTTCGATTCTGTGTTTATCTACACAGCAAACGAGCGCGCCGGCAAGCGGAGCTCTTGGTCACGCAAAGTTTTTAGCGTCCTTCTTATCGTAAAAATGCCATGATATAAAATTTAGATGAGGTATAGGGAAAAACTGGCTGCTGCATGAGGGACTAAGCTCGAATACTACTAAACTATGTTATCTACAATGTGTTTTTTTTTTTAATCCAGAAGATAAGAACCTATTTAACAACCTAGATAGCCTAGATTTCTGTTAATTACCATTTATGTAAGAACCTGTTTAGGCTAAATTTTAGAATGGAAGGTTCTTACTCGCAGGGTTTTACTGTATACCTATGCAAAGCACATATAAGTCATCATCATCTCAATAGCGTGGTAAAACCTCTTAAATTGTGCAAGTTGAACACATACATGTCACTTTACGATTGAGCAAATGTGATGTCTATATTTATCTGTTTCTCTAGCTCCTCCTAAGCTGGATGCTGCTCTTAAGAAAAACTCTATGCTTGTGTTGTTTCACTCTACATTACAATTAAAATGTATTGAGAGAGGAGACCCAGAACCAAACGTCACCTGGACTAACAATGGAACTCAAGTTGCTAATAACAACACTCTTGTTATCACTAATGTGACTTTCAAGGATGCTGGCCAATATGGATGTGTTGCAAAGAACAGGGCAGGAAATGTAAGCGGCAAAATTTGGATTGAAGTAATAGGTAAGTCAGCTAAATCACAGGGCACCCAAAGAAACTGTGTAACCATTGGAATATTTAACCGTAATATGAATTATAATGGTCTTGAATTGTAACAAATATAATTAAATCAATCTACTTTACAAGAAATGTCATGGATTGAGTAACAACAAGAAATGCATACAGTCGTACATTTAATTAATTACGATCTTACAAATGAGGTTATAACTATGCTGCAGCATATAACGTAACTGCAACTCTGTAAAGTCACTGTAAGCATCCTTTAACTAAGAGCGATTACATTATATTGCAAATTGGTTTAATTTCCAACCAAGAGGTCAAGAAATATAACTGCATGTAGTCCACATGCCATTACAACTTACCATGCCCCTTCATATTGCATTAACGGTAGTAATGGGTAATTTCGTGAACCGTGAATTGCCTTTTTTATAAAACGTGATTTTGTCAATTGCTGTGAGCCGTGATTTTTGAGAATGCCTATCCGTGAGATGAGAATCGAATGTTTAATTCATCGTGAACCGTGACGTGATTTTGCTTCATGGTTTTGTTTGTTTGTTTTTTATATTTATTTTGCGGGAGTAGGAGCCCGAGAAATTATAACAATGGACGGTAATAATACCTCGGCAGAATATGATACAACAACGCCATCTGGATTGCATGATTCAATGAAACGTGAGCCTTCAACACGTGACCTGGCTAGCCTTGACGGCTTTGCTGGTCAATCAACACGGCGAAAACTAGCTCGGAAATCGTCTCAGAAGGTCGCGAGGCTCTTCCCAGTGAGTTTCTGCTCCTCTTTACCGCACTCTGCATTATGTGCCTTTACTCCCTGAACTTATCGCCTATATCTTCTTAGTTAAAGAAGGTTACACTTGTATTCCTTTGTATAGCTTTCAGCGATCTGGATCGAGGAGAAAGCGACGTCATTTACTCATTAGCTTAAATTTTGGGCTCTCAGGTTTTCAAATTCGTGTTCTGCATACTAAGTAAGCCGCATTCACACACCGCATTTTCAAGCTAAGAGTAAATGACCTCACTTTCTCCAGGCAGGCTCTGCGTCCTTTTCTGTTGATGTCGAAATAAAAGGCAAAATTATTTTGGATGTAGAATTGTGTATTTGTTTAATAGTGGTTGGAATATGTTACATTCTGCAATAGTTAGTAATATTTAATAAGAATGCATTATATACATTTTTCTCCTATAAATTGTTTTCCCGATATACTCTTATTTTAATCAGTCGCTCCTGTAGTTTACGTATCCCCACAAAACCAGACTGTCGTTGAAGGAGAAACAACCAACATTAGCTGCAAGGCGAGTGGTGTACCACATCCAAAACTATCGTGGAAATTTGAAAACAGAGAGCTTCCTAGGGATGCTGTCATTACAAATACTTCGAACCAGTCACTTCTTCAGTTACCAAAAACTGCAAAGAATATGGAGGGATGGTACAAGTGTATAGCCAAAAACGAGGCTGGTGAAGAATATTCCAATTCTTCTCTTCATGTATTAGGTTTGCTTTTTTTGCTATGACTTTTGTATACGATTTAGATTACGTGCCGCGTTCTTTTGAAAACAAAAGGGTTTGAATTGAATAGATTTAATTTCAAATGAGATGAGTTACAGTTCAAAAGGCAGCCATGTGGATTTCCCGCTACTCCGGCTTAAAAGGAATGCAACTTATAGAAGTCACGAATTAAGACCCGACGTTTTGACTGCCTAGTGCTTTCCTCAGGCGTGATCTAAACCTGTTACGTGACTCCTTTTATAAGCCCACTAGTTAGCGGACATTAAAGTTAACGCAGACTTGGTGAAAAGTCTGCAGGCTTTTAAAATGCGGTGTTGAGAAAAATGGTCAACATTAGCTGGAAAAAGAAGCTCGCCAATGAGAGAGTGTTGCAAATGGCTGGTGAAAATCGCAGATTGTTGTATACAATCCAGAGAAGGAAAATAGAACATTTTGGACATGTCATGAGACACAATGAAATGCTAAGAGTAATCACGGAAGGAAAAGTTGAAGGAACAAAAGGTAAAGGACGACAGGGAAAAATGTATTTAGTTGATATTTGCATATGGACAAAGCAGAAAAAGAAAAATGTTACTATTAGGAAGTATAAGGACGGATAAAGTATCACATGACCTCCTACTTCCGCAGGAGATGGAACTTTACATGAGGTGGAAACAGGTGTCAGGTACGCTGTGTATACTAGTCCTTGCAATGACTGCGAATACTAGTATAACATCGGACAAACCAAAGGTCAGTTTCGCGTGCGTTTAAAGGAGCGCGAAAGAACAGTATTCCTTTACAAAAAAAAGTAATTAAGCTTTGTCGTAACATGCTTGCTAGACCAACCGTGGAATTGGGTAAAATATGAAATTCAAACATTATTACCACCAACTGGCAGTACCATCAAGTGAACGCCTTTAATTGGAAGCTTGGCACATTAATTCCGCCCACGCTCTTTCAAAACGTGATCATGGCGGTCTTTTACCTTACACCTATCTACACCTTATTGATAGGAAGTGACGCTAGTTAGTGAGTGTATGAAAGGAGTAATATAAAAGCTTAAGATCACCTCTGGAGAAGATACTAGGCAGGAGTGGGGAAGCGTGAACCTATATTAAATTTACTTTTCCAGCGATTGGTTAGATTTGCCGAGACAGAAGTCGTTTCCTGCTGCAATATAATATAGTTTTTTATACTTTTGATCCCCAGCTTTCAGTCTCTTTACTGCATATTACAAATTCTGCAGTAAAATTTGACCAGCTTTCAAAAATTAACTTATCTATCTCATTAAAATTCCTCAAGTTTAAATTATCGGAACTATCTTTGCATTGTCGTCCAAATTTTCTTTTCTTAACACTGATTTCACTTTTTTAAGCAATGAGCTGGAACTTTGCGAGGATATTTATCTCGCCGAATTGTGCCATTTTAATCTCAGAATTTCCCACTGCTGAGATATCTCCAAACCCATATCCCACAATGCTGGAAGGGGATACACTGACATTGACTTGCAAAGCCACTGAAGCTACATGGCGAATCACGTGGGAAAAGAATAACGTTTCTGAGATTCAAAGAGCCAACATTACTGAAAACGGTGACAGCAGCATCCTCCTTATTGAAAAAGTTGAAGTTTCTGACAGTGGTAAATACTTATGCAAAGTACTGAACAAGGCAGGCTCTGCGTCCTCGTCTGTCGATATCAAAATAAGAGGTAAAATTATTTTGGATTTAGAATTGTGTGGTTGTCTAATAGTGATTGGAGAATGTACAATTTTGCTTTAATGAATTAACTCTTTGTCCTTGCTAGGGTACCCAGTTCTCCCCTCCCCAAAACAAGGTTGTGTGGAAAATTTAAAGCGTATTACAAATAGCCCTGTTATTTTACGCATAAAATCTGTTGTACAGACACAATGTGTCAACTCATTTTGACGCCGATTGTAGATGCGTTACCAAGGTAAGGGTCTTCATAGCACATTGACTGTCAAAAATATAAACTTTCGTGGTAGCATATTAGTGATCAAGTTTGATCTTACAATTGCATAAATATGGCAGAAATGGAAGTATACATGTAAGTGCTTAAACCTGTGTTCAGTCACCTTAAGAATTACAGCTTATGACGGAATAGGGGATTGAAAAGGTCAATGTAAAACAATTTTATCGCTGACTGTAGAATAAAACAAGGCTTAAAGTATGGTTATTCCTCAATGGATGAGTTGCCAGTAATCGGATCCCTGCTTTATACGCAAAGGGTTCTGGGATCGCGAGGGGGCAAACATTGTAAGTCGCTTTAAGAAACTGTATAGCGGTAACTTCTTTCGACGTCCAAAAAACGATTTTGGAGAGAGATCAACAATTTTTTTTGACACAGTTTATTCAGAAATCGATCTAGGCAATGTTTATACTTGGCAAGTGTTAGTTTTTGTTTGAATAACCGTGAAATATGAGATAAAATTTGCTGATTAACTTCCTTGCTTGCGTAATGTTATAAGGTTTATTGTGAAATGATCATGAAATATTAAAAAAAAATCAGGTATAAATCTGGAGAAAATAACTCAATAAACCCGTTTCAGTTGTATTTACGTGTGTATAGCGGGCTAGCTTTTGGCCTGTTTCTAAACTCAGCAAATCAAATAATATTGCAAATATGCCTGGTGGCGATCATTGTGCTGTGTGGTTTGTGACCAAGATCGAAAGTACCCAGAAAAGCAGAAGATTCTTCATCACGTTGAAATATTAAGATTTTTCTCTTCCAGGAATTTAAAAAAAAAGGTTTCGTCGTTGGCTGGCTAGAGATATTAATGTTTAACGTTTCAGTGAGTACGAAGGTCTGTTCAAATCATTTTGTACAACGTTACAGAACCTCTGAATGTCCTACCGGCCAACTTTGTACATAAAGGAGTACGATTAAGAGAGTAAACCTTAAAGACCTGCTCCAAGGATCAGATATACAGAGAACTAGTATAACGTATTGTTTGAATTTGAAGCTTGACAAGTTTCCTTGGATCCAGTGAAATACTTGACAGAAGGAAAAAGTTGTTTAACAGCTGAGGCATATGAATTTCCAGTGTTATCGAAATCAATCGAAACAGAGAATGTTGTACGTTCTCAGAAAGTAGCATTACAACAGCTTCCTCGAGACAGATTAAGAGATTGAAATATGCTTTGCTTGAGCATAATCATCGTAATACATTAAAATGATTCAGGGATACATGTACCCACAGAGTATGAAGAAAATTGTACGAAGCGGCTCAAAAGCCGTTGGATTTTTTCAATCAAACTAGAAATTGACGTTCGATTTCCTCATCTTTCGTGTCGCTCATTTTATCCCTCCAGAGAGTAACAGCTCTGTAAATACAATTTCCATCTTCTCTGCAGTCAACGACTTCTTTCTTTGGAGGAGGTAAAATTTCCAGAAGCCATAATTCATTTACGCAAGACGTAACTAGTAAGAAAACAAGGAAGGGTTACGTTTTTGCAAACGTTGACCTTGTAGCATTTAAATTTCAACAGACTTGCCTACTAGAGGGTGATGTGAAGTGCTAGTTTTCTACCCATATGAACCATGTGAGCGTTAGACCTACTAATGGAAATAGGCCCTGGGAATTGAATCCACGACCTTCGGATTAGATCACCGCTGCTCTACCGACTGAGCTCTAAGGTCAAACAGGAGCACGTCGTGGGAATTTAAGATGTCAATGTCACGGCAATGAGTATGTACAAGTACAAGGAAGGGTTACGTTTTTGCAAACCTTGGCCGTTTATCACTTATATTTCAATAGACTTAACTATTTGAAAGAAAGATGTGAAGTGCTAGTTTTCTACCCGTATGAACCATGGGAGCGTTAGCCCTAATAACGGAAATGGGGCCACACAAGGACAGAGAAAAACTCTTAACAGGGTGTGAACTAGTGCTCACATGGTTCATATGGGTAGAAAACTAGCAATTTTCATCACCCTCTAATAGTTAAGCCTGTTGAAATGTAAGTGCTACTCGGCTAACGTTTGTAACTACTTAACCCTTCCTTGTAGTTGTACATAGTCATTGCCGTGACATTGACATCTTAAATTCCCACCACCTGCTCCCGTCTGACCTTGTAGCTCAGTCGGTAATAATAATAATAATAATATATATAAATTTATATAGCGCTTAAACTATAAAATATTCTAAAGCGCTTTACAATGAAAAAAGACAAATAAATAATAAATACTATTTACAAAATATATAAACGTAATGCTTACGAACTAAAGTAAACTGATTCATAAGATGTGGATATAAAAACATCAAAAAATATGTACATATAGATACAAAATTATAAATATATAAAGTAAATCTAAATGCATAAAAGAAAAGAAAAAATATATATGTAAACTGAACAAAAAAGTTCATGACAATTATGCAATTAGGAGTCAATAGTAAGCCTTTTTAAAAAGATAAGTCTTAAGATTTTTTTAAAAGTCTCCAAATTTGCCGATAGTCTAATGTCAATTGGTAAATCGTTCCATATTCTTGGTCCGGCTATAGCAAAAGCACGGTCTCCTGATTTTGATTTAGATCTTGGTATGAACAGTAGTTCTTTATCATCAGATCTAAGTTTATATCTCCGTGTTGGCTGAATCTGAAGTAAATTAGTTAGGTACACAGGAGACAAGCCATTTACTGCTTTAAACACTAATAGAGCAATTTTGAACTCAATTCTCTGCTTCACTGGAAGCCAGTGTAGTTTTATAAGCGATGGTGTAATGTGGTCGTACTTGGGAATAAAGCATATGACTCGTGCAGCTGCATTAAGCACCTTTTGAAGACGTTCTTGTTGATATGCAGGTAGGCCAAACAGTAGCGAGTTACAATAGTCCAGGTGCGATGTTACAAAGGCGTGGACTAGTATTTTAGTAGTGTCTGTTGAAAGAAATTTTCTGATTTGTCTGATGTTGTAAAGTCCTCTGAAGGCTTTACTACAGGTCTTGTTGATGTGATCATTCATAGACATTTTATCATCAAACCAGGCACCAAGATTCCTGATGCTGGTCAAGGGTGCTATGTCAGCTGTCCCCACTTTCACAGAAGGTATTTCCACTTTAGCTAGCTGTTGGCGAGTACCAATAATGATAAACTCAGTTTTGGTGTCATTGAATTTTAGTTTGTGAGAGATAAGCCAGGCACGAACTTCAGCAATGGCAGCACATAACGCAGATAGTGCACGATCCATCTCTTCAGAGGATGACGGCCGAAAAGATAGATATAGCTGCGTATCATCCGCGTAGCCTTGCATATCGGGTAAATGTTTTTCCATAAGTTTAAAGAGTCGAGAAGTATACAGCAGGAACAAGATTGGACCAATACAACTTCCTTGCGGGACTCCATATTTCATTTGATAGTCTTTAGAACAAGATTTACCAACAACTACTCGCTGTTGTCTTTCAGACAGAAAAGAACGGACCCACTGAAGTGCACTACCAATAACACCGAAATCAGATTGAAGTAAGTTAAGTAGTAAATTATGATCAATAGTGTCAAATGCAGCACTTAAGTCAAGTAATACGAGAAGTGTAACCTCTTGTCGATCCATGCTTAGCAAAATGTCATTCTGCACCTTAAGTAGGCAAGTTTCGGTAGAATGGTATTTCCGATAAGCAGATTGGTTGCTAGGAAGCGGTGCATTCTCAGAGCAGTGCGACAATAATTGTTGAAGTACCAGTTTCTCAGCACACTTTGAAATAAAGGACAGATTACTGACAGGTCGGAAGTTGTTGAGTACAGGTTCAAGGTCCAGTTTTTTCAAAAGTGGTTTCACAAGAGCACACTTCCAATCAGCAGGGACAAGTCCACCACGGATGGAGAGATTTACCATTTCGGTTATTACTGGGAGAAGTTCATCAATGCATAACTTCAGTAGCCATGTGGGAATTGGATCCTGTTTACAAAATGCACTAGAGGAGCTCATGATGACAGCACGAACATCCGATTCTGTAACGGTAGAAAATGAGTGAAGTTGAATTTCTGGTGGATAACAATTAATTTGTGGTGGAACCACATGAATGCTGTCAATTTCCTCTCTTAGCAGCGGTGATCTAACCCGAAGGTCGTGGGTTCAATACCCACCCTGGTCAGAGTTTTTCTCTGTCCTTGTGTGGGCTCATTTCTATTAGCAGGGCTCAGTTAACGCTCACATGGTTCATATGAGTAGAAAACTAGCACTTCACATCATCCTCTATTGGTTAAGTCTAATAAGAAAACAGCTTATACACACGAAAATACAACTGAAATAGCTTTATTGAGTTACTTGCTTCAGATTTATACCAAATTTTGAAATATTTTGAGACCAGGACGCGATGTCAACATTTCAAAATAAACCTTACGCAAGCAAGGAAGCTCTTCAGTAAATGTTATCTCATATTTCACGGTTATTCAAACAAAAACTTACACTTGCCACGTATCAACATTGCCCAAATCGATTTGTGATAAAACAGTGTCGAAAAACCCGTTGATCTCTCTCGATAATCGTTTTTTGGACGTCGAAATAAGTTTCCGCTCTACATTTTCTTGCAGCGCCTTGCAACGTTTGTCCTCCTGGCCAGATCCCAAAACCCTTTGCGTATAAACAGGGATCAGATTACTGGTGACTCATTCATTATGCAAAATTCGCTCATTATTTATTTATTTTTTATTTTATTTTATTTAATTTTTTTGGCAGAATATGCTTACTTAAAATAATAGAAAATAGAAATAAAGTACCTTTAACAGCCGCGGTTAGCATATAATTTCATAATTCGCTGATAGATGTTGTTCAATTCATTACAACCCCAGCAACTAGCGTTATAGATAACTTTGGACATAACAGATTGATCTAATCTTACCACTGGCCAACCAAGTTTTACAGTTTTTAAATAATTTTCATAATAACATCAAAGTCACAATTGAATTTGGGGAAAATAGCCAAATCCCTTTCCTCGATATTCTTCTTAAACTCGTAATCAACACAATTTCTCAGTCTACATCTATTTATCGTAAGAAAACTTTTACGGGTCTTTATACCAAATGGGACTCATTCACACCTAGGAAATACAAGATTCAACCTTATCCGCACACTTCCTTTACGTTGTTATCGTATTTGTTCTTCTCCTTTTCTCTTGCAATCATCACTTAATGATCTCCTGAAGTTGTTACAGAATGGTTTTCCAGTAGGTATTGTAGTAGGTATTGTAAACTATAATATTAATGATGTTTTAAGGCAACAACAAAATGACAGCAATAACACAAACAGCAAGATGCTGATCACCAAACAACGTTACCTAAAAAGATAATTGACATAGTCTTACCCTAAGTTGGGTTTACAAAGTAATGTCATCGCTTGGCAGCTTAATGTAACAGTTGTATTAGTAAGTTTTACGGTCAGTTGCATCGACCTTAGAGCGCTTTTTAATAGTATCCGTAACATCAAGTCTTTTTCCAGTGTAACGACAGATTACCTCGATCTCTGATGTCCAAAGTTATCTAAAAAGCAAGTTGCCGGGATTGGTAAGGCGTTGTTCAGTTTTCCCAAATTTTTGCCTGTTAAATTTCTGATTTATTTAATTTTAATTTTTTTTTTTTTATGTGTTGTTATTATTATTTTTTTATAGACGACTCATTTGTAGTCGGACGCTATTTTAATTCCAAATTTCTTCGTAATCTAATGACGGGTACGGAGTTTGCGAGAAATTTAGTAAAGTTTGCGACAAGTGTGCGGGTTCTTTTACGTCCCACAGGATTATGAACATTGAAGGGTCGGAGACGGGACCTCCGGCTTATCGTCCTTATCCCAGAAGACTAGATAGTCTACCCATTTGCAGATGTAATTACAAAGGCAGCACTTTCTCCTCAGTTATTTAAAGACCCTGAGTGTTGGTCCGTCCGGAGTTGAACTCACGACCTCCCGACAGCCCGGTGCTCAACCAACTGAGCTACTGGTTGACAAAATTTTTGCTTGCATGGGTTGAAAACAGTCCTGAATATGTAAAAACAAAGGGTTGGAATAAGAGTTTGCCAATTATGGTTGTGGAGTTAAAGCAATACCTGTTTCGTTGGAGAACTCATTCCCAACAATACACTGAAAATAAAAGTTGAATTTTCTGAATTCTTTTTCGATAGGGCTCCAAGACCAAAAGGCTAAAAATCCAAAAGCCAGAACAGGTAGGCTATGATTAACTTCTTTGTTCCTTTCAAAGGTCTCTGTTCCACCGTCTAGCCTGTTAATAATCAATACGTGAGCGAAAACGTAATGGGACTTGACGGTTGTCTACTCACGCAGGTTTTTTTTTATTATTATTATTATTTTTTTAATCCAGGAGGTGAGTAATGTATTGCCAAATGACGTAAGTGTCTTTAAGTGAATCATCTGGCGTAACAGACTAACTTATGATTCATGAGTTGGCTGATCTGCCACAAACTAGTGCAGCAAGATCTAGTCCTTTCCTTTCATGGTAGGACTACTGTCTTTGTCCATTCCCAAGGGTATCTAACCGTAGAACCTCCATCGTGATTCCATAAGTTCTGCATCAACAACTTCAGGATGCAGTGAACGACTTGATTGGCGTATCTGGCAGTAACAATATATCCCAAAAATATCTGGCGAACCATCAATATATACAAAAAATATTTTAAATCAATTGCAGCCTACGCAAACTCTCATAAACTTTCTTTGGAGGTGAGAGGGCAGATGATTGTGGGGAGTGGGCCTCCACATCATCTGATTATGCGATAACACGCTTGCTGTAAGTGAGCGAATAAGCATGAAAAAATACAGTCAAGTTGATTGAGTGATGGAGCCTACTGCTAAAGAGTATTGATCATGCTCTAATAAGCGAGGAGAGGTTTACAAAAAAAACAAAATTGTTGACCAACATCTTTTGGTGACATCAATTGCGTTGTCACATTCCGTCTTCGCCCTGGCCCCTGTAAAGCATGTAATTTTCGCCGGATATTAAATATATATTGGTATAAATATATTTTTTGCAATATAACATAAAACGAAATATCTGAAGCTACTACAGACTCAACATCTTGTGTAAACTAGAACATAAGGATGAATAAGTTAAACCTAAAGGCTCTTATCCTTTCTTGAAATTGCCCGAGTGGCCAGTGACGCAAGATCATTTCAGCAACGTCTGTAAATACAAGTAAGATTATTCGTTAATTTGGTCTTAAATTCAAAATATTTAATTCATCTCCAGTGTTTTTGAGTAGAATGTTTCAATTTTCACTACCTTGTTAGAAGACATCCTGGCACGATAAAATGAAGAGAAGCATGACTGAGATGTCGCTTGTCTTTGGCATGCTAAGTTTAAAGGGGCTATGTCACGCAAAATGTTGTAATTCCATGACACGCAAAATGCCCAAAAATTAGAATGAAACATTAAAATAACCACTAAAAACTGTTGAAAAACATAAAAGAGATACATCAAAAGGAAAGAGAATCATGGATGGACAGAAAGGGACAACATTGAAACGGATTGCATTTGGTCAATCTTGCAAAAAGTCGGCACGACGTTTTTCACCAGGATAAAGGTCGTTTCTTTTCAGAATCATCTTGTTTGTGACTTAACGATAATTTTATCAGTACAGGATTTCCTGGCATTACCATTTTCGAGTTTTGAACTCATGATTAATTAAAGTTGTCCCCGAAATACCCTAAAATAACGTGGCATAGCCCCTTTAAGTTTTTCCCTTAAATTGATAATACCATATAGACCGTATTCCTGAATCGCGGCCAATAAAAAATCATCCTTTGTCTTTGTGCTGATCATCCTCACTAGCCTCACTTTGGCAGAAAAAGTCTTTTGAATTTTCCTTTGCTAACGAGGCTAGTGAGGATAATTAGCACAGAGAGAAAAAAAGTCATTTATGAATACGGTTCATAGCAATATCTGCTAAATCGCTTGGTTCCTTTAAGCTCCAATAATCGAAGAAGAGTAGTAACTTTGCCCCTCCAAATTCGGCCTCGAATGGCATATATCCTGCGCGTTGAAAAATTTGCAACCATGTATGGTTCTGTTTTTTACAGCTACCAGAGCGATAGAGTGGTACTACATCGTCGGCCCTTTTTCTGCTGTGGTGTTATCAGCATTAATCATCTGGTACCTTTGCAAACGACGAATGACAGGTACATATCACCGCATCTTAAGTTAAATAGTGTTACATGTTTCCATGTAGGTATTTGTGATCTCGTGGAGCAGTGTAATACATCGGAAAGGTTATTCTCTATGTTTTTAGTGTAGTCCTAGTCGTAGTCTTAGTCGTAGTAGAAGGCCTAAAGCATTCGCGATTTCGTTGGTTGTCATGACAATTACCAGCCTTCCTCTTCGGCATAAAGTCATGTTTACTTGGTCTTATAATCTCAGTCTTCAAAGAACGTGGTATATTCATCCCCACCAACTATATATTTCCTTATTTTGTCTTCACATGATCTTTACGTCCCTGCACTGAGCAGCCACAGCGAGGTAAGTCAATTATTATTTTTTGGTCAACTCACTTGTACATATCAAATGAAAGATATTACAATTGAACCCAATGGGAACTCGGAAAAATCCGAGCCCCAGATGGGATTCTAACCCACCACCCTCCGTGATCTTGTACGGATGCTCTAACCACTGAGCTACTGGAGACTCTATGGTGTGCAACCGTGAAATGTGGGTATTTGACTCGAGCTGCATCACGCAGCCACAGAGTCAATTAGCGACTGACAGCATAGCTCATAACTGCTGTCACATTGAGAGCATCATTGAAATCCAGTTGCCTGTATTTCTGTCAACCATGGGGCCAACCAACCACCAAAGTGAGCGAATGTGAGAGAATGGCTAACACATATCAAATAGACCATATTCGTATTCTCGGTATTGGACTGGAACTAGCTTGCAATGGAGGCTAATGCGGGGGAATATATTAGAAAGTATTTGCATTTGAAAAGATTCCCCCGCATTAGCCTCCATTGCAAGCTAGTTCCAGTCAAATACCGAGAATACGAATATGGTTTATTAAAGGTATTACAATTGAACCCACTGGCAACTCGGAGCCCATCTGGGGCTCGGATTTTTCCGAGTTCCCAGTGAGTTCAATTGTAATACCTTTCATTTGATATGTGTTAATCATTCTCTCACATTCGCTAACCCACTTGTAATACACAATAATGCACTTTAAAAGAAATAGAGACCTTTGCTCAGTCGTTCTGATCTCATATACTGCTCATTTGTCTAAAGTGAACGTTAACGGTAATAATAGAATCTCGACAGACCTCAAAATGTGGTCGTAAGAAATGTTTCCAGCGAGATAGAAATGATTTAATGATTCTTAAAAACAACAACAACAAAAAAAAACTAGTCTCAAAAACTGGTGCAGACGGGTTAACGAAAAGCATTTCCTCATTCCACAAAAATTAGAGGGATTCTCTATAAGTGCAACCAAGGTCATCTACCGCTCTTTCTATTGCTTGTGGTTTTGTACAAGGACGATTTTACACTCTATTCGATTTCCTTTTTTTCGTTTTCTATCTTGCAAGCAATTTACCTCTGATTTATTTATTTGTCATTTTTTGTAGACAACTTTTTTTTTTTTAAAACCCAATACTCCACAATACAACCATACTGCACTGCAACCCACTACATTAGCCATTAGCTAATCAGAGAGCTTAGGCACGAGATGTTTTTTCTCAACACGGACGTTGACCGGAAGTGATTTTCAAAATGACGTCACACGTTCCAAAGGTCAAAGCTGGGTATTTGCTGTCCGTGGTGAAATGAAAAAAAAAAAAAAAACGCGGAAAGGTAAGTTCATTTGATGTGGAATAACTCTATAACTTTATTCATTGATTTTAATTTTCTTGTATACTTGCGTATGCACTGGACAATCAACTTCATATTTCTTGTCATTTACCGAAGAAATTTGCCTTAAGGTGGCTCAAACACTTGAAAGAAACGTTCTTAATGGAAGGATTCACACCACAAAATTTATCACGTAGCAGCAATGTTATGGTACCATGTGAAACATCAATTATTGCTAAACAAGATATAGTCATTTTTTTTGACGTAACAAGTTATCAGGGCAACAGAAAAGCTTTGCAAAAACACCTAATTTTTTTTTTTCAGCAGGCCAAGAAGAAACTCTCTACAAATTAAAAAAGAGAAAATTATGTGGAGCGAATTTAGAGCTACCTCTAAATTTGCTGCACAGATGACATTTCAGAAATAAAAATGAGGGTCACCGAGTTCGTTTTTGAGACATGAGCAGCTAAAGCCAAAGTATAGGGTGTTTTTGCAGGGGTTTCCTTTTGCCATAGTAACATTTTTTACTTCAACTAAAATGACCGAATCTTTTCAGCAATAATTGGTGTTTGATATGATACCATAACATTGCTTTAAGTGATAAAGCCTGGAAAGAAAAGATTGATTTTAGATCTTAGGCATGTGAATAACCACCTGAACAAGAGTAAGTTCAAGCATGAGTGCTAAGGCATTTTGGTTGCTAAAGGAGTTCTTAGGCCTGGAGTCCTTATGTTTTCATTTGATTTGAAATCTGGGTATCTCCACCTAGATTTCTTCCCTGAACGCAGACAATTTCTAGCCCTTGCTTGGAGATATCAAGTCGGTACTGTCAGATACTTCATATTAACTGTTTTGCCTTTTGGGCTGTCTTTGGCTCTCTACATTTTCTCAAAAAAATTAAAACCTTTTCAACCGTTTTGTTCTTTGTATTCTTGCTGCCACGAGCAAACGGATCCCGAGCTTTGTTGCTGACATTAATAGTCTTTAAGTAGGGATACAGCGACACATCCATATAGGCAACGTATCTTTGTTGATGTCAAGAAATCTCACGGTACGCGCTAATATATTCCGCTCAATTGTGGCTTGATCACGTGAAATCAAGTCAAGTGACGGCGCTGCATTTGTTCGAAAATTCTGGCAAGCGATCCTTTGTAAATGCAATGGTATTCCAATCTGGCCGGTTAAACAGAGGCCATCTCAATTGGGGTATTGTGACGCATTCGGCGTAGGATCCGGTAGTGTAGTCGCTATCGAGGTAAAATTAAAAGTGTTTCATCATAATTGGTCCGAAGCTGAGAGTAAAGAAATTTCCACTTTTAGAGGAATAAAAACAGTCTCCTTGTCGTTTGGTGCTTTTGCAGCAGAATTTAAATCACAAACTGCGTCATCCAGGGTCCCTCAATTGCAGAAATTGTCATTGAATATTTTTCAGTGATATATGTTAAACGAAATCACCATAATGAGATGTTAATTGGAGTCTCGGGGATCTTATCTATGTGGCAGACGAAATAAGCAGAATAATAGATTATGATGATTACACCATCACTGTTGACGACATCTTTAAATTCTTAGATAAAGTGTGGGGACCCATAAGTTTGACCGTTTTGCGTGTCTAATATACAATGATAAACTGGCATAGTTTAATTCAAAGTTTTATCGGCCAGGCACGAGTGGTGTCAACGCATTTTGTCAGGACTGGGCTTCTGTGAAAAAGTGCTTATTCCCATGCAAGGGGGCGGAGGAGGATACTGAGAAGTTTGTTTTGATTTGAGGCTGTTGAGATTCCTTTGTAAGGTCGAAGGAATTGTTTAATGATGTTGCTTTATCCGTTCCAGAATGTTTGTTTCACTAAAGATATTTACAGGTGATGCACTTTTGTAAGATGTTTAATCTCCTGTTTTCTCCTTTTTTTTTCCTCAGCAATTTCTGAGGTAGGCTTTTGGTAAAGAAACGTCCTGTCCGTTGGCGCAAACATTGCTGCTACTTCCCTAGTAAATGAGAGGCATTGAAGGTGGAGAACCAAGAGAGTAGCCAGTGACTTGCGCGTGGGACTAAACTACAACGAGGCTTTAGGTTTCCAAGAATCTAGTAGTGTAGATTAAGCTTGGTGTTTCCTTAGCTTTGCAGTGTCAATTCATTCAGTAAACTCGTGCGCTCAACACCAAATTCAAGCCCTTTCTTTGTCTATCAACATGTATGAGGTCTTTGCTGACCTATAGGCTCCTGTAACGACACTGTCGATATCTATGCCTCTCATTGGTAGTGAAGGCAAAATATAGTATTCCTGACAAGAAATATTTATTTTGCCGGCACGGACAGGAGAACTGACGTCGTGCGATAGGGATTATGCGTATACTTGTCAGGTATATGCAGTAGATTGTTACGATTTGAAAACCTTTCTAGGTCAGCAACAATTCACTTCACATGTTTAAGTTTGATTTAAGAGTGTGTTGTTAGTTTCCAAGATTCGTTATCGTAACTCAGCCCCCGGAGTGAGCGGCTCCACAGTTGCTTTTTTTTTTTTTTTTTTCCACAAAGTGCTTTTGGCTCGTCGCATCCAGTGGTATCGCAATAACTTATATTACTGTGAATTGGTTTGTCTCTGGAGACACATGTGTGCATTGTGGCATGTGAGATTGTGAGCAGTATTTGTTTTGTCAGTGATCCTACAATAAACCAGCGTATGAGGTCTTTGCTGACCTATATGCCCCTGTATCTACTCTGTTGTATGCGTCTCATTCAGTTGGTGGTGACGGCAAAGTTTTACTATATCAGGATCCATTCAGAATTACCCATGACATCTCACATCCAATTTATAGCGTGTGCAGGTAAATTGCAGGTTTCAAGGCGTGTTTATCGTCTCGTGCCAATCCTTGATTGTAACTTTTAAAAAGGGTATCTCTTGTCTTTCTAAAAGAATCTTGATTCAGTCTTAAGAAAGAATCAAAAATGCTTCACAACTAGCGAAATCACTAATGTGACATGGTTAATGCAAGCAAGTCAAGTCACGGACGTCGGTTTCGACCCAGTTTTTCTTCGGCTACTTGGCAACCGTCTCGTGCGTAAGCTCTCTATTTTATACTTAACGTATGACGCCCCCTTCTGTAAATAGCATTGCAATAGCTAACCACAAGCAAGAGGGAATGAAGGTAGAGAACACATCTCCATGCCTCATCTATTTTTACCTTCGCGCCATGCTCGCACAGCCAATGGCAACCAATCAGGTGTCTTCCTCCAAACAGCCGCGCATCATGACCACGCGCTAAATTGAGATTGAAAAAAAAAAAAAATTATTGGAGGAGACAAAAACATGGTGGAGATGTTCTGTCCCCTCAACCTCTCTTGCCACAAGACAAAAAAAAAGGAGAGAGAGGGGGGCCGGGATGCGAGAATTTCACAAAACTTATTTGAAGATCAAAAGTCTGTTTCCCAAGAAATGTGCGAGTATTAAGCTTACATCACATGAACCTATCTGGCATTGTAAAATGGCAGCTGTTGGATATTAAGTATGGCTTTCTTAGTTAGTTTGCCACTCCGGGTTTGGGGCATCATACACCAACATCATTGCTTCTGCAAGTCAGATGTCATTTCGAATTCTTTTGACTTCCTGCATCAAATAACCAAACCAATTACGCTTTTGGAAACTTGCTGTGACAAAATGAAAAACAGTTGTGGCGAGCGGCAACCAACCCACCATTGGAAAATGAGAGAACTAACACTCAACATTTCTGGATTAAAGATCACAAGGTGCCGCGGAAGAACATGAAATGGAGGTGTTGAATGTTGAAGTGGACGCATGGGAAATAGCACGTCGCCAGATTGAACTTGAGGAGGTCATTGGTTCAGGAGCATTTGGAACAGTTTGGCGAGCAACCTTGAGTCGTGAAAATGGAAAACCAGGCATACGTTTTGTTGCAGCAAAGTGCTTTTCTCGTAAGTACGATTCGGCTTTGTTAATTTATAGTTTCCATCGGATACCTTTCAGTTGAAGAGGTATCACAAGTGCTTTAATGAACTGCCTGTCACGTAGAATCTTACAAAGCCTCGTTCAACATGCACGATAAAAATGTGTCGTAACAGAAAGAAAAACAAATCTTCATTACTATGTTTTATGAAAGGGTGCAGCAAAAATCATCAATTCTCAATCAACTCTTTCATAATCTACCCACCTTTATCTTAACCTCGAAACAAATGCGGAGATTACCAAAATAGATCACCTTCTCCTACCAGGTTTGCTACTCCTTTTCTCCTGCTTGATCCCTATTCATTGCAAGTGTGCAAAGACATTTTGTTCTTTAACTTTTATTTCAAACTTTCATGGCGACGTCTTGCCTCAAATACACCAGATCTTTACCCTCGTTGCACATTAAGGGATAAAGTTCCTCATAAAATTCATAAATAAATAATGCTTTTAACCATTTATATAGCCTATTTTCCATTGCTAAATTGCAGTTTAAAATACGACATTTGAATCGATCAAGCATATTCGATTCTCCCTTAGCGTTGGAACCCCAAACACTGAATCAGGAGCAGGCGTACCTTAATTGACTGGTGCGTGTCTTTGACAGCCAAAGGACACAAGTTCGATTCTCAGCGACTTAAATGTCTGCATGTTTTCATGACCAAGGAGGTAGAAATCCATGAAACACCGCACAAGTCATGTGTCCAATCTGATTGTACCCTGGTATCATTTGTTGTAGCCACATCTGGAGATGAAGGAAAAGCCGCTCTGATGAGAGAAATCGGGTTGGGCAAAGTTATTGGAGACAGCCCTCAGCCGAATATTGTTCAATTCATTGGCTGTGTCACCACCCAAAGTAAGGATGTTATGGCAACTGCTAAATAGAAACAGCTGTGAGAAATTTGCACCAATAGTACAAGACCGCTCGTGAAAACCTTATCAATCGATGATATTCAGGGCTAAATTTGTCTATTTAATTTTTGCCGTTTTACACGAGTAATGAGAAAATGGCCGTTTTCACCACATTTCCCAGGAACAAATTAAACCCTCTTAACGTCAAGTTCAATTCCAACAATTGCATAGCATAAGGTCAAGAAACAGAAAAACAGAACAATTTTCAAAAAACAAAAGGTGAATCATCAAAGCAATGCCATGGAATAATGACAAAAGATATGACATTTGTTTTGGCTATATAAAACAGTCATGTGCCTGATTTCACACTTCTAAAGAGAACCCACTTGGAGCCTCTTCATACAAGAAAGTGTTGGAGGCTTTGGTTTATTTATTTATTTTTATTTGCAATTATTATTATTATTATTATTTATTTATTTATTTTTTAATTATTATTTTTTTTTTTGTGCGAGAAACTGGCTCAGGCTGCAAAGACCACCAGGCGGCGATAAATTATTGAAAGGAATTGTACATTTTGCATGACAATTGTATATTTTATCTTTAAACATATGTTATAAAATTAACGGTAAAAAACTACAACGTTTCGAAGTGTCCATGACCTCATTATCAAGTAGAATGTTAAAACTGATATAAAATTGTAGCTCAGAGATTATATACAAATAAAATGTGATAAACTTCATTAGAATAATGAGCGTTCATTGTTATTGGTGTTTAACGTGTCAGTTCGTGCAGTATTTGTTGAAATAAATACTTTTGCACGTATTGTGTCAGACTGCGTGTTTAGATTTGGTTTTCGTTCGCAAATGAATAAAATTTCTTGCATTTGGCAGTCCTTTTTCCCGCAACATTTCTTGAGAACAGGAAACATTTCCTCTAGGCTATTGAACGCTACGCCGTGGGCTTCTTTCAGATGCTTGCCAATGACAGGGGCTTTATGTTCTATGCGTTGATGACGCACACTAACATAACATTCTACTTGATAATGACGTCATGAAGACTTCGAAACGTCGTAGTTTTTTACCGTTAATTTTTATTATCAAATGTATTTCTAAACGTTCTCTGATTAGAAACATATGCTATAAATTTTTAATCATCTCTTAATCACTATACTTTCTTCATAGAAAGTTCTTCACACAGTTTTTTCAATCATACAGAGAAATAATACAAATATGTGGAAATTATGAGTAACGTTGATTAGTATAAATACACAGGTGATTATACAAAATCGCGTGCTCTCATTGGCTCGCTATCTCGGATTATCAGCCGATAATCATCTCGACGGACAAAATGGCTGCCAGTTGTCGGTTTGCTATTGTAAGTGAAGATGTTTTGCATGTTGAAATGTTTCATTTTCTCCCTTTGTTGATATAATCAACTGTGTGTTTATACTAAAACAATTATTCTCCTCAGGCTCAGTGATTATCGGTGAATATTCACCGGTGAATATTCACTGATAATAACTTCGCCCTCGGCGAATAATTGTTAATTAATGTTTTTCTTTTTATTAATATTATTATTATTTAATTCATGTCTCTTTTTCTTTTTCTCACTTTTACATTTATTCTTGGGTAACATAACATAACTTGGGAAATGTGTAGATATTCGCCCTTTTCTTCATTCTCATCCTCTCTGCTCATTCAAGGTGAGCCGCTAATATGCGATGCTGACAAAGTTGGTTGGCCAAACTTTGATCTTCCAACACAGAGCCACGCAAATACTGCTTTATTTGTTTACTTCTTAAAAGCATCTAAATGTAATAATGATAGAGCCCATATCCACCTTTCCGAGAAGTTAACAGTTTGAATGCAGCATTATAGAAGTTGTCCAAACTCTGTGTAACCTTCACAGTACACCCAATTTTGATCATGGAGTACTTACCCTGTGGGGATCTTCTGGGGTACCTGAGAAAAAGCCGTGGAATTTCCGACAAACATTATCACGGAAAACTAGAAGTAGCGCCACTGAAGACCTATGACCTAATGTCATTTTCAAACCAGATTGCTACTGGAATGGTGTTCCTGGCATCCAGAGGGGTATGTGACACGAAACAAGCATGTCGTGAAATATGGTATTACTGTTGCTTATTGTAATCTTTCCACAGATTAAGATTGTATCTACGAAATGCATCATGCGATATGCTTACTGCTTATAGTGTTTAACATTATGTAGAAGAAAATGTGTGATCCATTTATGATATTCTTATATCGAAAAGAAATGAATTGCTGTGGGTGACACGTACTAGCGCGTACTTCAAACACTGGGTTTTCTACATTGGGATAACGCTGGAGGACCATGCACCGATCCATGCCTTGATATTACATAGTGTGATCTGCGCCCGCCGTGGTCGTCATGATAATACAACAGTCATCTTTTTAAGTCAGTAATCGGGGAACTTTGGCTATAGCTCGAACAGACTACGTTATTTTCTAATCGTATTAGTTAATTAACAATTATTGGATTCGGTTTTCGCGTGATTGCGATAATATCAAGGCCAAAGTTTGTGTTATCTGCCGAAGCCGAAGGCGGATAACTCAAACTGAGGCCTTGATAATTATCGCTATCATGCGAAAACCGAATCCAATAATTGTTTTATTGTGCATATTCCTGAGCTGCACTTGTAAAGACAAGTGGACTGACTCATCCATTTCTTTGGATGAGCGGCAAATCAAAGAATGTTTCTGCGGTTGGCAGAGTTTTTCTTTCCTCTTCTCTGCTGGTTAGTGTGTCAGGTGACGTCACTTCTGCATGCATAAAACTATTGTCTGTATGTATGACGTTAAGTCTACGTATATAAAATCTATTGTCTTTAGGTTTGACGTAGTAGAAACAGAGAAAGCAAGAATTAGCTGCGTGCTTATAGCCAATCAAAATCGAGCTTATGAGACCAATATATAATAATACCTACTAATTTTTTTTCAAAAGTTGAGTTTCATTAACTTCCTCTGAGTCATTTCAAGTAAGCTTTAACTTTGGATCCGCTTGCAGCCCTCTTGTTGATAGGGAAATCGCACCTCTTCACTACAGGTGGGATTACAGAACATATTATCCTATACGCGAGCATGACTAACGTTGATTATTTTCTTTTTGTAGATTATTCACCGTGATCTTGCAGCACGAAATGTACTTCTTGATCAAAACCGTGTGTGCAAGGTCACTGATTTTGGGCTATCTTACCAGAACTTTAAATATGGACATGGCAATGCCAAAAAGGTGGGTTACATTATTGATGGATTCCCTTTCACATTGTTCCCTGTGTACCTCTTTGACGTTCTGTTTTTAACACGAAAATGCAATGCTGTTTTCTCCCTAGGGCTGTATGCCAATAAAGTGGACGGCACCTGAGATACTCTTTGGAGATCCTGCAAATCTGTCAAGCAAAAGTGATGTGTATGTGCTTTTGACGATTACATTTCCAGACTTTTGAAGTATTTAGTGCCTACTGTATCAGGTCAGAAAATGCAATAATGTTATCGCCTAAGAGGAAAGCGATTCTTTTCAAACTCAAGTCGATTGATACTATATCTGAGTAAAGTAAAGAAAAGGAAAAGAACTTTATTGAAGTGTCTAGTCGATCCAGGGCTGGAGCACAGATTGGGGACACTGAAGACTGAAATCAACAATCAAGCATATCAAGTCAAATATTGGTTTTTGAGGAGAGCCATGCAGGGAAAACCGGAATGTCCGGAGAAAAGCCTCTCTGTGCATGGTAGAGAACCAACAAACTCAACACACACATTATGCCTAGATTATTTGTTTTTTACAAGGAGAAAACAAGGATTTGTTGTTGATGGTGTTGCTACGAATCATTTAAACATTAATAGAGGTGTCCTCCAGGGGACTGTATTAGGCCATATATTACATTGTATCATGGTCAATGATATCAAGGTCATCGCACCGAATCAAAATTTGCTTGTAAAGTTTTCTGGTGATTTAGCTATTTATCTATTGTTGAATGGACAACTGTTAATCTCATGCAACTAAACTTCAAGAAAACGTGGAAGATACTTCTTAAAGGCAAACCCCTAAGGCTTTACCACTTCCACTGACTTTTATAGAAAGAAAACCCAGTCTGAATTTGCTGGGTGTAACATTTCAGTCCGATCCGTGTTACAGTAATTGGGATTTACATCTAGATAATATCCTATCGAAAGCTAGCAGTCGTCTGTATATCTTGAGTGTTTGTAATTTCTATGGAGTACCGTTGGATCATCTTCATCTTCTTTTCATTAGTCTTATTTCACCTATATTTACATAAGCTGTGGAAGTATGGTGCTATAATAATAATAATAATAATAATAATAATAATAATAATAATAATAATAATAATAATAATAATAATAATTTTATATAGCGATAATTCGAAGGTTAAAAACTGCTTTACAATGACAGTGAATTGAAAACTAGATAATAGAATTATGTACATAAGAATAAAAGTAAATATTTACAAAGAATGTTTTTATAAAAAGGGGCATAGTCAAATAAATTTTATAAAACCTAGTATCTGACGACAACATCTTTACCAAAAAATAAAATAAAATAAAATAAAATACAATTCATTTCGATTAA
>NC_090892.1:71465173-71470173 GCF_036669925.1 Montipora capricornis | reverse complement strand
GTCGTGCATCATTAACTTGATCCTTAGTTGCGTTTCAAGTGAAGTTATAGGCTCCCCTACCTTGTCACCTTGAAAGAAAATTTCCCGGGAGGCCCACGCCTTAACCACGTAAATCACCTCTTCGATGGCTGTGTTGCCAGCATGGTTGTCCTGGTGGTGTAGTGGTGATCACACCCGACTAGTAATGGGGGGACGTGGGTTCAAATCCCGCTCAGGGCAAATTTTCTTTCAAACATTTAGTTCTTACGATATGATTATTTGGGGTGTGCATTGTCAGGGTTTCTCTCCTACACTTTCTCTAGATATATATATATATATATATATATATATTATATATATATATATATATATATATTGCTCCGCAAAGATATATATATATATATATATATATATATATATATATATATATATATATATATATATATATATATATTGCTCCGCAAAGTTGAGCACTCATGGAAAGGTTTAATTTTAACTGTTCGACCAAAAACATACCAATACCGGCTAACAAGGAATACCTGAAAAGACTGATTGAAATGACGCGCCTACCACTTCCTTAATCCATCCACAGCGTCCGACCACCGCGAGACATATGGGTTTAACTCAAAGAAAACATCACCGAAAGTTCCTGAACTCAATGAATTTGAAGCTAAGATGACCAACCTTATCCAAAACATCGAATTCAAAGCGCTGCGCCCTTCCAAATTCCAGAAGAAACTATCAGAGCACGTCGAATCTATTAACAAGGACGACAGCCTGTACGTACCAGCAGACAAAACTACGAATTTTTATAACATGAATACCAACGGTTATAAGACACTGCTGAAGAAAAACATAGAGAAGGAGTACAAGAAAGCCCCCGATAACGCGGAAATGCATATTAACACCGAAGCGAAAGTTTTCGCCCTGAAAATAGACGATAGAGTTGAAACAATGGCACCTATAAAATCATTCATCACCTTGAAAGACCACAAGGATAATTTTCAGAACAACCCCACATGCCGCCTGAAAAATCCAACCAAATCAGAGCTAGGCAAAGTAAGCAAGCAAATCCTTGACAAGATAAACAAAGACATTATCGACAAGTCCAACGTCCTCCAGTGGAAAAACAGAAGGGCGACCCTCGACTGGTTCATCAATATCCCTAACAAAGACCAACACTCGTTCATCGCCTTCGATATTGTAAACTTCTACCCGTCCATTTCACGTAAACTTCTAAACGACGCCCTATCTTTCGCGGCTTCCTATATCGACATCTCCGCAGAAGATAGAAAACACACCATTGAACAAGAAGCATTCAACAGCCCCATTTGATGTAACAATGGGCTCATTTGACGGCGCGGAAACTTGTGAACAAGTGGGATCGTACTTGTTAAACCAGCTACCGGAAGGCATCAGAAAACAAATAGGCTTGTACAGAGATGACGGCCTAGGCGCATTCCAACAAACACCAAAAGAGATCGGAGGATTCAAGAAAGGTATTTGCAAAGGGGTCATAAACAACGGCTTAAAAATAACTATCGAAGCAAATAAGAAGATCGTCAACTTTCTCGACGTCACATTGAATCTTGACAAAGGATCTTACGAGCCGTACACAAAGCCTAACAACACACCGATCTATGTGCACCGTGAAAGTAATCACCCACATTCCATCCTAAAGAGCATTCCCCTGGCGATCAATAAAAGGCTTAGCGAAATCTCATCAAACAAGGAATCCTTCGACAAAGCGGCACCTATATATCAGCAAGCGTTAGAAAAAAGTGGTTACAAACACCAACTGAAATTTGATGCAGCAACTAAAGACCAGACGCGCAGTGAGGAGAGAACCAGACGCCGAAATATAACGTGGTATAACCCACCCTTCAGTAAGAACGTCGCTACTAACGTGGGAAAGAAATTTTTACGTATCGTAAAAGAATTCTTTTCAGCAGGGCACCCTCTAAGAAAAATCTTTAACAGGAACACTTTGAAAGTGAGCTATTCGTGCATGCCAAATTTGGAAAGAAAAATCAGCGCCCACAACAAGTCCTTCCTCGTGAATAACTCTCAATCACAAGAAAAATCATACAATTGCAGAGACAAACACTCTTGTCCGTTAAGTGGTGATTGCTTAATCCAAAACGTGGTCTACCAAGCAACAGTTGAAAGCGCCATGGGAAAGGAAACATATATCGGGCTTACCGCGAACCAATTCAAAACAAGATTCCGAAACCACACGGCTTCATTTAGAAATAAGAACAAAAGGAACGCAACGGAGTTGAGTAAACACATCTGGTCCCTAAAGGACAGCAAAACGGAATTTGCTATAACCTGGAAAGTACTGGCTCGCGCCAGACCTTATTCAAACGTAACAAAGAGATGTAATCTTTGCATAACGGAAAAAATTTTTCATCATCTGTAAACCGGGAGCAGGCACCCTGAACAAAAGGAACGAACTGGCGAGTGCGTGCCGGCACGCAACCAAATATTTGATAAGGAATGCTTGAACCATCAACTTATAAAAGGAACGTTAGCCAGGCAGTGTTTTATGCACCTGACGAGAGAGGACCATCAGGCCCTTTCGAAACAGTTCTGTAGTGTTTTAATGTTTTAATTTTTCCTTTCCTACGCAAGTAATTATATATAGATATATATATATAGGAAGAATGAAAAAATGAGTCGCTGGCGAACTTCTCACAGGTCTGGTATATTATAATTTCGTGTAAACGTTTCGCACTTCGGGCTTCTTCAGTACACGCTAAAAACTAATACTATATATATATAGCTCTTTGGCATTACAAAGCTCCAGCTTTCATGTCCAAATTGAGCACTCTACTGGGATGAGTCATTGCCGCTAGCAATTGCGCATGCTCACTAGCTCGCTAGTTTGAGCACTCTGGCATGGCTTAGATGTACCACATGTGTGGGACATTTGGGGTGGCTTTATAAGCTTAACCTCCATCCCAGACATCAGCACTGCACTGATGAGGCCCAGAAGGCCGAAACAGTACTGTCTGCAGTTAGTTATATATATATATATATATATATATATATATATATATAATTCTGCTGCCATCACAAAGCAAAAAAAGCCACTCTCCCCACCCCTGTGCTTTTCTCACACGACTGCCAATCACCCAGCCACGGCACACTGCGGGTTGACTCTAAGTGGTGATCAAAAGCAAACTATCATTTAGGCCTACACTAGTCCAGGAAAAATTGCCAACGCATCCTATACCGTAAAGTCTCACTTAACAAGGCCACAGACTCTAACTGCAGTCAAAGTCTCAAAGCAGCAACCCTCTCAACCCCTGTGCTTTGGTCACACAACTCAGAGTCCCCCACCCACTGTGAGCACTGTCCCTGGGCTGTTTGGCAAAGCAGGGGGGGGGGGGGGGGAGGAACGTGTGCCCGTGCTCAAAAACTCCAGCGGCTACCTTTTAGCGAATTCGCTCAGATATATATATATATATATATATAGTAGTATGTGTGAGAAGAGCAAACAGCGAACTTCTTCGATAGTCAAGACACTTTAATGACGTTTCGCCCTTCAGGCTTCTTCACATAAGTGTGACAGGATTAAAAATACTTGGAATAAAAAGTGTCCATGACTTAGTCTTAAATAGGCTAAAATTTTTTAAATACAATCAAAATAACAATAAAATTTACGTGTAAAAAAGAGGCACTGGGCCTCTAAGGTATTACGTAATGAAATGAAGAAAAATATACCCGGTAATAATGTCGTAACAAAATACCAAATCAAAGCCACTGAACAAAGGCGCTTTTCGAGCTCACAATTTTTCGTAACAGGATCCGAAAGGAAAGGCCTTTGAATGGTTAGTAACAAAAACCTAATTAACAGCCCCTGAACTCCAGCATTGTGTACTCTACTCTCGGCCCTATAACGAGATCCTTGATTGAGCCTTTGAACGATTGATGCACTGAAAGATCTAAAGAATAAAAAGCTAAAAACCTTTTATACAAGTCAAAAAGAAGAACACTTGTGGGTGATAAGACCCAGGTGTTAATTTTATCTAATTCTATTCCTAGAGTTGAACTCTGATCTTTTATTCAACCCGTAAGGTTGAAGGGTGCAAAGTTGTGCACTCCAAAAAGCTTTACTTGTAAGCAAGCGGTCGTCGAGGCTATTGTGATCGCTACAATTGCAAATTTGTTCGATGATAACGAACCCGAAATCAGATAAAACATGAGTTTCTTTGTTAAAGTTTGTCGCAACTTCACAAGTGTTCTTCTTTGTACTCATGGCTGACTTGTGGTTCCGAAATTTGACTTTAAACTCGTTGGTTGTAGAACCAATATACTGGACATTACATTTGTTGCAAGTGATCAAATAGATAACGTTCTTAGATTTACAATGGAGTTGTTATCTGATAGGATAGCTCCTGCCTGTTCTAGCGCTAGAAAAATTATCTGATTCAACTAAAAAATTCTGATTCAACTAATTAATCCTGTCACACTTATTTGAAGAAGCCCGAATGGCGGAACGTCATTAAAGTGTCTTGACCATCGAAGAAGTTCGCTGTTTGCTCTTCTCACATCACCGTTGGTAAGCCAATCTTCATTCAAATATTACATTCATTCAATTGGTTGCCTTTGAATCATCTCGTACTGATCCGAGGATGTCCAGGTCTTCATTTTCACCATTCAGCATTATCAATACTTGGAATAAACTCACCCGTTATCAACACCACCATCGTTTTCTTCTACGCTGCAAACGTAATAAATCTATTCCTTCTGGTTTGAAGCTCAATTTTATGTTAGCACTCGGTACAAACAGCGAGGGACTACAAACTGCATCCAAGAATATTCTTTCTGAATTGATTGACCACACCCGAACAATTACCATCGAACTTCAACACTCGTTGGAAGACAAGCGTAAATGCCTGTTCCAAGAACATGGTGATCAGGATGCTTTGAAATGCTGGGATCAAGCAAGGATTTCTTCGCTAAACAGAGAACTTAACATTAGATACAGACATAAGATCAAGAAGACTATCCCT
>NC_090892.1:71452673-71455173 GCF_036669925.1 Montipora capricornis | reverse complement strand
CACAATAAGAAAAAACTATAATTTTCTTTTATGTTCAGGTGACTCGAAAAATGAGGAAAATGTATCCGCGGACTCGACGTCAACAAGTCATGCAGTCGGTAATAATCCCTTTGTTCCCCTACAATAGATTGTTTACTATTCTGTAACAGTTTATGAGGCATATCGTTGTTCCACAAAATTGAGTTGTATATAAACTATCCAGATGTGTAAATGATTATGGGGTAGAGAGCCGGAAACGACTGAGATTCAAAAAAAAGATGGCCAGGAGACGTTACAGGACAAAACAATATGGATGTTGAAATTGTGATGGAAGAAAGTAACCAGGGTCATTTATATTTCAGGTGTGAAAATTGAAACACCTACTGACCGTATAAATGATACCGGTTGATGACTAACATAAGCGGTGTCCATCAGGAATGCGGCTTATGTTCGACTAAATCGTTGAGGTTTTCTTTTCTAATGGCTTACCATTAATTTGAATTGAATTTGTCACATAAACGGGGCGCTGACTGGTTATATTTTTGTGTATCTGATTATATTCGGTTATATTTGATTTCCGTAGCTTAAGATTTTCTCTGTCGAGTTTCTTCTCTTTCTTATTTATCTTTTTTTCAGAATGTGAAACTCAAGAACAAAGGGATCATTACTGTTTCAATGGTGGAACTTGTGTCCGTTATCCCAGCTCCATAAGCAATGGTCCTCATTGCCGGTGCCGATCAGGATTCGAGGGTATTCGTTGCATGACAAGAAGTATCTCCTTGCCTGTCAACTGAAAAAATCTCAATAAAATGTACTGGGTAACGACGTATCAGCTTGAATTTTTTATCAAAAGCAAACTAACTCTCTTCCATTTCGTATGCAAGCCGGTGACGTGTCTTTCTTCAACTTGCATATAAATGCGCGCAAACGTCATAAACGGGTTATTGAGATAAGTGCCAAAAGGCCATTAATCGCTTGGTCTCGCCTCTGGTCTTCTGAAGGCTGACCTTTATAGTTCAAGTCGTTTATTGTCAAGAGCTGTAGGCGTGGCTCGGACTCAACACTGTTGCACTGTATTTCTTGTACAAGAACTGCAGCATTTGTTGATTCATTGACAAATGTTGAACCGTGTGTCACCGGCGAGCGCGCTCGTGCATGCAATATATTTGGTTTATAAAAGCCGTTTTAAGGTTTCCACCAATGAGAACTCCCAGTGATTTTGCCGATAGTAACCTCATTAATCGGAGAACCGTTGATTACTGGAGTCGGATAGTCTGAGAAGTTACTTAGCCTCTGTCTTGATCCGATGAGTATAAATTCAGTTTTAGCCGCATTTAAAATCAGTTTGTTAGCAACTAGACGCTCCAAAAAAGCGTACACTGGGTTGCCTGTGGTACGTGTTACACAAAAGGAAGGCTCTGAATTGGGTGGTATTGAACTGCAGCGTTCCAGTTAATTTTTTCAAGTTGGGCTTCATTAAGACCATTTAAGGGGTCACCCACATGTCGCGCCAGCAGAGGCCCTTTGGCTCACACGTTCACACCTTTAATTATTTTGTTATGTCCTGTCCCATTTTGAGGTCTTTTAGGTTTTTAAGCCTTGGTAATAAATTCAGTTTAAAGATAACAAAACAAGGTCTTGAGTAAAATTCACTCGTTTCTTCTTTAAATAAATAGTCTGCAAACAACTAACTGCAAATTGCTCTGACGGACGTTTTCCAGTATGTCTTACAGTTGCACTAAGCAAACGTTCATTACACACACTAGGAAAGGACTGAAGGTGTTGTTTCCGCTTCATAATTCCTCTTCTTGTTAGTCTAATATGATTCCAGGTCAAAACACTATTTGGCTTTACGTTTTCTCCAAAAAGTACCGTAAAAGCTAGGAGTTAACAGAAAAAGACAAACCAAAAGACAGATGAAGAAAAAAAATAACATAGTTTTTATATATAACTCTGAATCGAATTCTCATCGAAAAATTAATGACAATCGATCGTAAAAACACGAAAATGTCTGCAGTCTCTGACTTTTAGGAATAAACGAAAAGTCATATGTTGTCCAAGGAAGAAATTGATCACGTGCTAGGCAACCATAAAGGTGCACGTGATCACCTTCTGTCAACTGAATGAACTACGGGAAAGAATGTTAATCGTTCGTCGTTTTCCGAGTCAAACAACGTACTTCTTCGCCAAGACACTTCCGTCTTTGGTTTTTTCATTTTGTCGAATATTTAACTGAATATTGACATTATTTTGTCGAATATTTAACTGAATATTGACATTTCATCTGTCGGGTCAGGAAGCCTTCTTTATCGGATTCCTAAGAAACGTATCTATTCTGACTTCAGGGTGAACTGTTTACACAATCGGGAGGTTGCGCGCCCTTGTAATTGAAAATCTAAACATCTATGAGATACAAAAACAGACTTGCGAATTATCGCAAATCACAATGCTGCCAAGCACAAAAGCAGAAGAAGTGGTTAAAAGCGTGAGTTTCATTTAAACAATCTTCGCACTAGTAAGT
>NC_090892.1:71435173-71447673 GCF_036669925.1 Montipora capricornis | reverse complement strand
CTGTGGCATTTATGTCCAGAATGCACCTAATTAGATGAACGAAGACATGATAGCATTCGGTACCTATTGACCTTCCTCGTCAGTAGAGTGCGTGTTGAACATTGTGCTCATGACATGTTGAATGTTGAAGTACGCCATTCAACATTTTGAACGTTGTAGTAGAGACAAGCTCTATTCCGTTCAACAAGTTTCTGTAACATAGTTCAAACATTTGTTGAGCATCAAATGATGGTTGACGATGTTTAACCGTGTGTCACCAGCCTTTTAGATACCATTTTACAATAGTTTCAGTAGCCACCTACTCTCCTCGAGTGTTTTTATTTTTTGTTTACCCTAATGGAGCTCGATAATGGAAAGGCAGTTGGATAAACTATACGAGTTATGGCTTCGACAACAATATATCGCCCGTCGAGCCGAAATCAAAGTGAGCTGTATTTGTAAGTTTTACCAAGGGTGCTGTTATGTAGAACACTGAAACCAAATGGAAAATTCTCTGGTAACTTATGGGTTCAACAAAGACAGAGAACGAATCGAACACCTTAAGTGGATCTGTGATCTCTGTTGTCTGGCTATCGGTATTTATTTGTATTCAACTCTTCACAGTCTTCAGGTAAAAGAATGGTTGGAAATGTGACAGCCAAGAATTATTTGAAAGAAAGCTTGTCGTCTATTTTGTGCTCAATATTCAAGGAAAAGGTTCCTCATGGAAACGGTTTGATCCTTAAATTTATGCAATTGCGTATGATAATTTGACACGACTTAGTTTCTATTCTTCACTCATGTAATGAAGTAGGAAGGAGTTTTTGCCTCTAATAGCAAATATGTTGTTTGTTTCAAAAAATATTTCGCTGGAAAAGGTAGCCTTTACGAATTCATTATGTTGTGTAATATGCGAGCTTAACTGGATAGTTTTTATGGCAATAGTAAAGCATTTTCGTTTCAAAATGAGGTAAGCGTCTTTCTGTTGTGTTAACTTAATTAAATATAACTATACCATGCGGCGTCGTGAGTTTGTTATTCTAGTCTGCCTTCCTGACTCGACAGATGAAATGTCAATATTACAACAAAATTAAAAAACCAAAGACGGAAGTTTCTTGGCTAAAAAGTACGTTGTTTTACTCTGAAAACGACGAACGATTAACATTCTTTCCCGTAGTTCATTCAGTTGACAGAAGGTGATCACGTGCACCTTTATGGTTGCCTAGCACGTGATCAATTTCTTCCTTGGACAACATATGACTTTTCGTTTATTCCTAAAAGTCAGAGACTGCAGACATTTTCGTGTTTTTACGATCGATTGTCATTAATTTTTCGATGAGAATTCGATTCAGAGTTATTTATAAAAACTATGTTATTTTTTTTCTTCATCTGTCTTTTGGTTTGTCTTTTTCTGTTAACTCCTAGCTTTTACGGTACTTTTTGGAGAAAACGTAAAGCCAAATAGTGTTTTGACCTGGAATCATATTAGACTAACAAGAAGAGGAATTATGAAGCGGAAACAACACCTTCAGTCCTTTCCTAGTGTGTGTAATGAACGTTTGCTTAGTGCAACTGTAAGACATACTGGAAAACGTCCGTCAGAGCAATTTGCAGTTAGTTGTTTGCAGACTATTTATTTAAAGAAGAAACGAGTGAATTTTACTCAAGACCTTGTTTTGTTATCTTTAAACTGAATTTATTACCAAGGCTTAAAAACCTAAAAGACCTCAAAATGGGACGAAACATAACAATTAATTAAAGGTGTGAACGTGTGAGCCAAAGGGCCTCTGCTGGCGCGACATGTGGGTGACCCCTTAAATGGTCTTAATGAAGCCCAACTTGAAAAAATTAACTGGAACGCTGCAGTTCAATACCACCCAATTCAGAGCCTTCCTTTTGTGTAACACGTACCACAGGCAACCCAGTGTACGCTTTTTTGGAGCGTCTAGTTGCTAACAAACTGATTTTAAATGCGGCTAAAACTGAATTTATACTCATCGGATCAAGACAAAGGCTGAGTAACTTCTCAGACTATCCGACTCCAGTAATCAACGGTTCTCCGATTAATGAGGTTACTTCAGCAAAATCACTGGGAATTCTCATTGGTGGAAACCTTAATTGTAGTGCCCATGCTGATAAAATTACCAAGAAGATAGCTTCCGGGATCGGAGCTATAAAATGTGTAAGGCCCACCCGCGACATTGAATTACTTCTATCAGGCTTTATTGTAATGTCGTCGGGGTACTTGTGGATTTATGCTGTAAAATAAATTGCAAAAACTACAAAATAGAGCTGCTAGAGTCTTGACCTACTCAACGAGTTATGACGCTGATACTGACGTCTTACTTAATGATTAGGATGGAAGAACCTAATTTGCCAGAGACAAATTCAAAAAGCACTGATCGTTTACAAGTCTCTGTATGGGCTTGCAACTGATTACTTTGCTCAAAATTTTCAAGTCGTTAATACTAACTACGATTTGAGAGACTCGGCAAATAAAATTAGCGTCCCCTTACCACGCACGAATTATTATAAGAACATCTTCAGTTATAGCGGTACTGTTCTTTGGAACAGCCTGCATTCTCACATACAATGCAGGCTGATTCCCTTTGTCATTTCAACAAACTAATAAATTCTGTATTTTAGACACGGCATTCATGGAAAACAGCTTTTTAGTAGATCTTTAGTAGCGTTTTACTTTTTATTGCATAATGTAAGATAGAGTTTTTCTTGTATTTAATGTGAGGTCTAGTTAGGCGTAGGTTATCTGTGGTGCTGATGGATTTACCGCGGATGAATGAGGTTTTACTTACTTACTTATTTTTTATGAGTGTAGGGCCACCCAGTCCTATCAGCAAAAAACAGCATCGATTGAAGTTTTTAGCTTTAAAAACCAGGCCTAATTGTATTGGTTGGTCCAGGAATTCAACCACACAAAGGCCAGAGAGACAACTTCTGTCATGAACCGCCATGCCTTAAGTGACAACAAAACCATCTCTTACCTCTGTCTCGAGAAGACCAGACACGCACGGTTCTTACGTTACGTTTATGCCTGTAGAATCAACTGAAATGTCAATTCCTTGTAAAAACCAACATGTTTTTTCGGTATCGGACTTATTAATCTCGATCCCAGAGTTGTTCTCTTGACTGAGGGAGAGAAGGGCACTGAGGAACCCTGAAAAAGTGTCTTCTCGTTGGGTTTCAACAACAAGCAATTAACAGCGTCTCTAATTGGTGCATTCCTTTTGCGACGAGAGTGCGCAGGCGCCGTAAGGCTCAAATTGCCAAATTTTGGCTATAACTGGCACTATGGCGCATGTTCTCCTACATAGAGTTTCCCAGAGCCTTGGGTCGATCCGAGGCGCTGGTGACGAGAATGCGTACGTATCCGAGAGCCAGAACATTTACGCGAGCGCCGACGGAATGTTTAAACCAGTGATGTATGGCCTTTTGGCCTTTATCTCAATAACCTGTTTATGACGCTTGCGCATTTATATACAAGTTGAAAAAATACACGTCACCGGCTTGCATAGGACAAGGGGGAGAGTTCGTTTGCTTTTGATAAAAAAATTCAAGCTCATACGTCGTCACCCAGTACATTATATTGACATATTTTTTCAGTTCACGATTGTTACTTTCCTGGAGTCGCTTCTTGACAACGATCACCCTCGAATCCTGATCGGCACCGGCAACGAGGACCATCGTTTATGGAGCCGGGATAACGTTCACAAGTTCCACCATTGAAACAGTAATGGTCCCTTTGTTCTTGAGTTTCACATTCTGAAAAAAAAAGTAAATAAGAAAGAGAAGAAACTCGACCGAGAAAATCGTAAGCTACGGAAACCAAATATAACCGAATATAATCAGATACACAAAAATATAACCGGGCAGCCCACGTTTATGTGACAAATTCAATTCAAATTAAAGGTAAGCCATTAGAAAAGAAAACCTCAACGATTTAGGCCTCGTCCACACTATGCCGGATAAATTTGAAAACGCAACTTTATTGTTACGGTTAGGCCTTCCGTCCACACTACAACGCACATATCTGCATAAAAAGATCCGCGAAAACGGAACTTTTTGAATACGCTCTCCAGAGTGGAACAATTTGAAAACGCAACTTTTTTGTATTAGTGTGGACGGAAAACTTTTCGTATCCGGAACTTTTTGAATACACTTGCGTCATTTTCTCATGTGATTTATCATGTTTTCTGTGTTGTTGGCAATACTTTCTTCTTTAATCGCTTATTTGGAGTTAAGTATTGCTTCAGTTCACATGAATATTGTACGACAGAGAATCAGGAATAACTTAAGACAATCAGTGGTGTCAAAGGATACTAGAAAAGCGACGCGACGCTCTTAACCTTACAAGCAGAGACGCTTCTGGACTCGACCTGGCAGAACGAGTGCGTGGTGAGACAACTTTGTTAACGAAGTTGTTGTCGCTGAAGAATGGAGAGAAATTTTCGAATGTCTACTTACTGTGAGCATGCTCAAAGCGAGATTAAGCAATTGTGCCGCCGATAAAACGATGTAGTGTGGACAAAAAACTTTTGTTCCGTTTTTGCACCTAAAGTTGCGTTTTCAAATTTATCCGGCATAGTGTGGACGAGGCCTTAGTCGAACATAGGCCGCATTCCTGATGGCCACCGCTTATGTTAGTCATCAACAGGTATCATTTATACGGTCAGTAGGTGTTTCAATTTTCACACCTGAATTATAAATGACCCTGGTTACTTTCTTCCATCACAATTTCAACATCCATATTGTTTTGTCCTGTAACGTCTCCTGGCCATCTTTTTTTTGAATCTCAGTCGTTTCCGGCTCTCTACCCCATAATCATTTACACATCTGGATAGTTTATATACAACTCAATTTTGTGGAACAACGATATGCCTCATAAACTGTTACAGAATAGTAAACAATCTATTGTAGGGGAACAAAGGGATTATTACCGACTGCATGACTTGTTGACGTCGAGTCCGCGTAGAGATTTTCTCCCTTCTTCGAGTCACCTGAACACACAAAAAAATTATAGTTTCTCTTATTGTGTCTAAATTTTAAAATGTTCGCCTAATGGTATTTGTTTTTCATGTTCAGGAGTGAAACACTTTTATTGAATTACTTGAAAAAAGAGCTAAAGATTTCTACCGACATAGAAATATAAATTGTTATCGTTGAATTTTAGTTTAGGTTTATTTTTAATGATCGATTCAAACTGAGACGAACGTCTATAAAAAATTTTCGTTTGTACTGATCAGACTGATAACCTATTTGACAAAAGTTTATGAAACCTACCTTCACCCTTTCCCTCAACTGCGTACACAATTCCAACGAGGAAAAATAAAATAAGAGCAGGCTTCATGTTTGAACAGATCTGTTGCAGATTGAAAAAGTTAAGGAATGACCAATTTCTCAGGGTTACTCTGATATCACCGAAATTTATTCGTTATTACGTCATGGCGTGAAGCGTGGCAGGAACGCGTTAATTTCTAACTGACCAATAGAGATTTTGTGCGTAAATTGGTCCGACCATCTTTGAATGTAGTACCAGCTAGAGTGATTTATTTACTTAACCCCTGAAACAGATGCTATTAGGTGCACGAGTGCCTACTAATTACTTGGGCGGAAGGAGCAAGTGAGGGCTACGACGAAACCGGGAAGATAGCGTTGTGTGCAAACTTCAAAACGTCGGGCCAACGTTTTCACGTTTTCGTGTTGAAACTCAAATAAGCCCTAAGGGTGAGGGGGTATAGTATCCAATTTTCTATTAGCAAACTGACCAAAAGAATATCAAACACCTCTTATATCTCACGGGAGATGATCGTTTCTTTCTGTGACTGTTTTGATATAAACGCAAAAATTCTAACTCACTAAAAATCTAAAGAAGAACCGCAACAGTATATTGTACCAGAGAAATTCACCTATCTTGTAACGTGGCATTTTTAATTATTTCTAATGTGATCCACGACGAAAGTAAGGTGGCTTACAACAGTCTTCCGAAGAAAAAGATCAAGATGTCCAGTCCCCCCTCCAAGAGCTCGGTCACTACTGTATTTAGCATTTTCCCTCATTTGCATTCATTTGTTAGGTAAAATTACATTTTACATTAATTGCAGTGACTAACACTTCAGAAGAGACATCCTGTCACCTTCATTTAAAAGATTTCAAAATCTTGATCTTTTTCTTCGCAAAACTGTAGTAAGCCACGTTAAGTAAGGAAGTAAGTTTACTGAAACACATCTTGCAGTCAAAATGCCTCAATTACATGTGGAATCTTTAAAAAAATATGAAAAGGGAAAATTAGTAAAATACAACTAGTTAAAAAATTGAAGAATTAAGCTTCCATAAATAAAATTGTTCTTTGGTCTGTCAGTTTTATAATGACATTTATACATGTGTTGCTCTTCTTTCTATTAAAGATGGTAACTATGTTTTAGCGGAAACTTGTGAGACTCATGCGACGAATAATATTTCTGCACTTGAAGAGTGTCTCTAAGACCCCGAGGGTAGCACCATTGCCTTGGTCGGGGCACATTTTCCCCGTTTTTTTCCTCTTTATGCTTTTTAGGGATTTTCGTGTCCTTCCACCAGCTCCTTCCCCTCCCAAGTAATTAGTAGGCACTCTTGCACCTAATAGCTTCTGTTTCATGGGTTAAGTAAATAAATCACTCTAGCTGGTACTACATTCAAAGATGGCCGGACCAATTCACATACAAAATCTTTATTGGTCAGTTAGAAATGAACCCGCTCCTGCCACGCTTCACGCCACGACGTAATAATGATATCAGAGTAACCGTGAGAAATTTGTCATTCCTTAACTTTTTGAATCTGCAACAGATCTGTTCAAACACGAGGCCTGCTCTTATTTGTCTCTCCTCGTTGGAATTGTGTACGCAGTTGAGGAAAAGAGTAAAGGCCCGTATGTGCCGCTTACCCATCCCTGTATCGTCTATTTTATGGCCAATTATAAACCCAATCTTAGTCACTTTTGGGTAAATGTAATTTTAGCGACCCTAACTTAGTCATTTTCTGTTTATGCATAAACCTTACATATAGTCTTTTAATTGTAATTTCAAAACGGAAAGTAATGCGACTAGTATATATTAAATAGACAGAGCCGCGCGGCTACAGTTCTTTGTGTAGCAACTTTTTTTACCCCGAATCTTTCCATTTTTAAATTCCACTAGCCAGATTTCCTTACCCCCAGAATCTCGACAATTTGCGGCATCATTGAAGTAAAACACAACTAGTTAAAAAAATTTAAGAACTAAGCTTCCATAAATAAAATTGTTCTTTGGTCTGTCAGTTTTATAATGACATTTATAGATGTGTTGCTTTTCTTTCTATTTAAGATGGTAACTATGTTTTAGCGGAAACTTGTGAGACTCGTGCGACGAATCGCCTTCAAAATCTTTCTGCACTTGTAGAGTATCTCTAAGTCCCCGAAGGTAGCACCATTGCTTTAGTCGAGGGCACATTTTCCCCGTTTATTTCCACCTTCTGCTTTTTAGGGGTTTTCGTGTCCTTCCCCCAGCCTTTCCCCCCCCCCCCCCCCCAAGTAATTAGTAGGCACTCTTGCACCTAATAGCTTCTGTTTCACCGGTTAAGTAAATAAATCACTCTAGCTGGTACTAAATTGTATAACTACGGTATACCCGATGAGGCCTATCTTTCGTACTTAGATGACCACGCATAACGGTGTTCTGTAAATGGGTCGCTTTCTAAGAATTGTCATTAAATTGTGGTGTCCCTCAAGGGACCATTGTTCTTGTTGTATATTAATGACTTGCCAAATTGTCTATCTAGCTGTAAACCGAAAATGTATGCAGATGACACGCATCTAATCCATGCAGGAGATAGTGCAGACACCATTGACGCATGTTTAAATGCAGATCTGGCAAATGTTAACAACTGGCTAATTTCTGGGTTGCCAGTATGGCAATCCCCGTCGGAAAATGGGTGGGATTTGTTGGTTTTCTTTTTTTTTTCTGTCGGTAAAAGTCTTGCCTGTCACTCCCCTGCTAAGTAGTGTCTTTGTGCATAGAGCCTTCTGCGCGTATTTTCTTAGGATCGACAGGGTAGTGGAAATGCGTAGATTCTCTGGTGGACACAGTAGAATGATTAAACTTAACCTGCAATGGCGTCGAAAGTCATGTAACGCGAATGGCGCTTATGGAGCTCAATAATGGGAAGTCAGTTGGATAAACTAGACAGGTGGTTAAAATCAAATACCTGCAATCTTAAAAGCGACGAGTAATGGCTTCGACAACAATCTACCGCCCGTCGAGCCGAAATCAAAGTGAGCTGTAATTCTAATATTTTACCAAGTGTGCTGTTAGGTAGAACACTGAAACCAAATGGAAAATTCTCTGGTAACGTATGGGTTGAACAAAGACAGAGAATGAATCGAACACCTTAAGTGGATCTGTGATCTCTGTTGTCTGGCTATCGGTATTTATTTGTATTCAACTCTTCACAGTCTTCAGGTAAAAGAATAGTTGGAAATGTGACAGCCAAGAATTATTTGAAAGAAAGCTTGTCGTCTATTTTGTGCTCATAATTCAAGGAAAAGGTTCTTCATGGAAACGATTTGATCCTTAAATTTATGCAATTGCGTATGATAATTTGACACGATTTAGTTTCAATTCTTAGAAAGCGAAACATTTACAGAACACCGTTGTGCGTGGTCATCTAAGTACGAAAGATAGGCCTCATCGCGTAAACCGTAGTAGATACTCTACAAGTGCAGAAAGATTTTTGAATTCGTTTCGTCGCACGAGTCTCTCAAGTTTCTGCTAAAACATAGTTACCATCTTTAATAGAAAGAAGAGCAACACATTTATAAATGTCATTATAAAACTGACAGACCAAAGAACAATTTTATTTATGGAAGCTTAATTCTTCAATTTTTTAACTAGTTGTATTTTACTAATTTTCCCTTTTCTTATTTTTTTAAAGATTCCACGTGTAATTGAGGCATTTTGACTGCAAGATGTGTTTTAGTAAACTTACTTCCTTACTTTAGGTGGCTTACTACAGTTTGGCGAAGAAAAAGATCAAGATTTTGAAATCTTTGAAATTAAGGTAACAGCATGCCTCTTCTGAAGTGTTAGTCACAGCAATTAATGTAAAATGTAATTTTTCCTAACAAATGAATGCAAATCAGGGGAAAATGCAAAATATAGTGACCGAGCTCTTGGAGGGGGGACTGGACATCTTGATCTTTTTCTTCGGAAGACTGTTTTAAGCCACCTTACTTTCGTCGTGGATCACATTAGAAATAATTAAAAATGCCACGTTACAAGATAGGTGAATTTCTCTGGTACAATATACTGTTGCGGTTCTTCTTTAGATTTTTAGTGAGTTAGAATTTTTGCGTTTATATCAAAACAGTCACAGAAAGAAACGATCATCTCTGGTGAGATATAAGAGGTGTTTGATATTCTTTTGGTCAGTTTGCTAATAGAAAATTGGATACTATACCCCCTCACCCTTAGGGCTTATTTGAGTTTCAACACGAAAACGTGAAAACGTTGGCCCGACGTTTTGAAGTTTGCACACAACGCTATCTTCCCGGTTTCGTCGTAGCCCTCACTTGCTCCTTCCGCCCAAGTAATAAATAGGCACTCTTGCACCTAATAGCATCTGTTTCAGGGGTTAAGTAAATAAATCACTCTAGCTGGTACTACATTCAAAGATGGTCGGACCAATTTACGCACAAAATCTCTATTGGTCAGTTAGAAATTAACGCGTTCCTGCCACGCTTCACGCCATGACGTAATAACGAATAAATTTCGGTGATATCAGAGTAACCCTGAGAAATTGGTCATTCCTTAACTTTTTCAGTCTGCAACAGATCTGTTCAAACATGAAGCCTGCTCTTATTTTATTTTTCCTCGTTGGAATTGTGTACGCAGTTGAGGGAAAGGGTGAAGGTAGGTTTCATAAAATTGTGTCTACTGGGTTATCAGTACAAACGAAAACTTTTTATAGGCGTTCGTCTCGGTTTGAATCGATCATTAAAATAAACATAAACTAAAATTTAACGATATTAATATACATTTCTATGTCGGTAGAAATGTTTAGCTCTTCTTTCAGTTAATTCAGTAAAAGTTGATACTTCTTTAGTTTTCTCAATTAAACGAAGTGTTTTACTCCTGAACACGAAAAACAAATACCATTAGGCGAACGTTTTAAAATTTAGACGCAATAAGGAGAAAACTATAATTTTCTTTTATGTTCAGGTGACTCGAAGAAGGGGGAAAATCTATCCGCGGACTCGACGTCTCCAGATCATACAGCCGGTAATAATCCCTTTGATCTCCTACAATAGATTGTTTACTATTCTGTAACAGTTTATGAGGCATATCGTTGCTCCACAAAATTGAGTTGTATATAAACTATCCAGATGTGTAAATGATTAAGGGATAGAGAGCCCCGGCGGAAACGACTGAGATTCAAAAAACAGATGGCCAGGAGACGTTACAGGACAAAACAATATGAATGTTGAAATTGTGATGGAAGAAAAAAACCAGGGTCATTTATAATTCAGTTGTGAAAATTGAAACACCTACTGACTGTATAAATGATACCGGTTGATGACTAACATAAGCGGTGTCCATCAGGAATGCGGCTTATGTTCGACTAAATCGTTGAGGTTTTCTTTTCTAATGGCTTACCTTTAATTTGAATTGAATTTGTCATACAAACGGTGCGATGCCCGGTTATATTTTTGTTTATCTGATTATATTCGGTTTTATTACTGATGGCTACAATAGTACGCGCGCTCTGATTGGCTGCTGAGCGGGCAAGATTTTCTTGTAATGAGCGGGTATTCCGGGTATTATGAAATAATTTCTCGGCTCGACGGCTCTTTTGAGTTGAGACTAAAAGCTACCAGCCCGTGGGCGAAAACAACAAAAATATGGACAAAGTTCAACTACATTTTTGATAACTGCAAATAAAAATAAATAAAAACTAACGTACAGACACTTCTTTAGTATGAGCGACGAAGAGAGCCACAGCGAGAGTGAGTTTTATTATCCAAAGAACGAAGAACAGGCCAAATTTGAGCAAAAAAAGGCCATATAATAAATAACTTCTTAACCTCGTCCGTTCGGTCATTACAGGGAAATCTCAGACATTGGTTTTGATGTATTGACCTCGCTATCGTTCGGTCAATACACCAAGGCCTCGGTCTCAGATTTCCCTGTAATGACCTCACTCTCGGGTAATACTTTGTGGTATATATTTTATTTCCGTAGCTTACGATCAGTTTTTTTAAATTTCCATTTTCACGGTCGAGTTTCTTTTCTTTCTTATTTATTTATTTTTTCAGAATGTGAAACTCAAGCACAAAGGGAACATTACTGTTTGCATGGTGGAACTTGTATCCGTTATCCCGACTCCATAGCTGATGGTCCTTATTGCCGGTGCGCACCAGGATACGAGGGTACTCGTTGTGCAACGTTACGCCCACACACGTAACAATCGTCAACTGAAAAAATATGTCAATAAAATGAACTGAGTGACGACGTATCAGCTTGAATTTTTTTATCAAAAGCAAACTAACTCTCCTCCTTTTCCTATGCAAGCCGGTGACGTGTCTTTTTTCAACTTGTATATAAATGCGCGCAAGCGTCATAAACGGGTTATTGAGATAAAGGCCAGAAGGCCATTAATTGCTTGGTCGCCGAATCGACATGGTCTTGCCTCTGGTCTTCTGAAGGCTGACCTTTATAGTTCAAGTCATTCATTGTCAAGGGCTGTAGGCGTGGCTCGGTACTCAAAACTGTTGCATTTCTTGTACAAGAACTGCAACATTTGTTCATTCATTGACAAATGTTGAACCGTGTGTCACCGACGCACGCGCTCATGCATTCAGCCGGTACTTGGTTTATAAAAGCCGTTTTTTGGGATGCCACACAATGCCACCGCTAGCTGTTGAAAAAGTCAAGTTTTGAACTTTTCTCCCGAAATTGCGAATTCCCGTAGGGATTTCCTGGTGTACAGAAAACAGACAGCTGTGGCATTTATGTCCAGAATGCACCTAATTAGATGAACGAAGACATGATAGCATTCGGTACCTATTGACCTTCCTCGTCAGTAGAGTGCGTGTTGAACATTGTGCTCATGACATGTTGAATGTTGAAGTACGCCATTCAACATTTTGAACGTTGTAGTAGAGACAAGCTCTATTCCGTTCAACAAGTTTCTGTAACATAGTTCAAACATTTGTTGAGCATCAAATGATGGTTGACGATGTTTAACCGTGTGTCACCAGCCTTTTAGATACCATTTTACAATAGTTTCAGTAGCCACCTACTCTCCTCGAGTGTTTTTATTTTTTGTTTTGGCCATCATGTCTCTCTGCCTTCCCAATGGTTTAAGTAGTGCCCCTAGAATATTTGTAAAAATACTCCAACCAGTTTATGCGACCCCAATTTTCGCTGCCGCTGACCTCTCAGGCCCCTACCCCTTTCTATTTTGATCCAACTTAGAGCAAGTTTTGATCGTAC
>NC_090892.1:71380173-71422673 GCF_036669925.1 Montipora capricornis | reverse complement strand
GCTGTGAACCACCATGTTTACAACAGAGCAATTTAGGCGTTTCAGTCTGCATGAAATCATCTCTCACCTCTGCCTCGAGGAGACCAGACACGCACGGTTCTTACGTTACGTTTGTGCCCCTGTAGAATCAACTGAAATCTCAACTCCTTGTCAAAAGTTAACCAGCATCTTAATATTTTTGGTAGGCTACAATATTGTCTGAGTATTGGTGTGCGTTGGTATGAAGCCGTGCGATGCAATATACGCCCCCGTGCAATATTCCAACAGTTCCAAACTGGTGTGATAAGTACATTTTGTCCTCTGAACACTTTAATAGGTTCTATTCCCAGACGGACTGACATGATTATCAAGTGCAACGGTCAACGTTGATTGACATATTTTATATACCAAGGTGTCATAATAGCTATGCAAATATATTTCGGCCCCTCAAGACGTTTCTTTCTGCGATAGGACTGACTAAATCAAAGGTGGCAAAAGAACAGTTCACCGAGAATGGCTGGTGCTCTGCTTTTGAAAAACTCAGGCTGAAACCCTGAAAATATAAAGCTAATGAAAACGACACCTGTTATTAATGAAAGACAACAAGTCTGTAATTTCCCTGTTAAAGTGCAAAACGAGTCCATTGTTTGTCATACCCGACTTTTGACCATACCACTGTTTACCCTCATTAATTAGGTTAATTTATCTATGCACAATGGTGAAATAAATCAATGAATGCTTTCCAAATTCTGCCCCTCTAATACTTGTTATAAGGAAGAAATGTATAGGCTTGAAAATATGACAACGTAATTAGACTTTTACAATCACTAGTCTGTGATAACATGGTTTCGAATCGTGAATCTCAACGGTTCACCATGGTGAATCGTCGGTGAGCTGAAAGATAATCAGTTCATTTCTTTAAACAAACGATTCACCATGGTGAACCGTGCCGCAACAGCAGGAAATGTTACGGAATTTTTTTGATGTCACATTTACAAACTAGTTTAGATTACAACCTCGGGATAGAATGGTTCTTATGCCCGGAAACTCTTTCCCCCTTACATATCGAGCTAAAGTATCTGGTGAATCGCACGGTGAATCGTTGACAATCACTTCTCAATTGCAATTTGCATACATTAAGTCCATTTTAATTTAATCATCCTGTAAATTCTTCTTGAGTTGGTACCAGCTCCACATCGGCACCACTCGATATATTATTAACCGAACCTCACATGACGTTAGCGACCCCACCTCTCTAGCTTTATTCCTTTCGCTAACCGTTGTCACGCCTTTAAATGCCAACATCAGTACTAGTGCAAGGAAGATCGCCCTTATTTCGCTCAATTCTTATCTCGATAAAATTAAAGCCCCCGATGTCATGTGTACGCTACGTTAATCAAAGTACACAGTGTCAACTACTTTACATGGAAATGCGGTACACAGCATATTGAAGATGTTCCTTTACACACCACATAGTATTTATAATTATTTGGCCTTCTAAAAACTCTCCAACACATATTCCTTGATTATCATCATGTCCAGACCAACTGCCCACCTTTTAAAATACAAAGCATGCGAAGAGACATTCCGTTTATCTTAGTAACAAGTTTACTTCTTTTCTAAAGAGACTTGACTTCTGATCTACACCACTACAGATTTGCCAATTTCCTTGAAGCAAATACAATACTCGTCACATTTGTTGGAACACCCATCCCCGTTTCCCCCTTCCTCCAATGTTGATTTCCACAACTACTAGTTGTCGCCCGAAAAATTCTCACACAACATTGAATTCGGGGAAGGGGGATGTGGTATAAGCTGCGATCTTGTAACACGATGATTCTAACCATTCGCTAAGTGTTCCAACTAAATATGTCTAGTACTGTAAGTGTCGGAGAGGTTGAACATTAACGCACGCATGCGCTGACGGAATGTTTGAACACGAGACGAGAAAAATATGCAGTACGTCCAGACGTGGCGCTGGAGCGTCGTACCAAACGAGTCATCCCTGGATTTCGGCCCGAGCGATCGCTTTTGGACGCAGTTGGCCCTTCTTCGCTGCTTTCTGCTACCGACCTCGCCTCCCGGTATGGCATTGAGGGAGGGATATGTCGGCCCCTAAACCATATGAGACAAATCCCACGCCTACTCACAGCTCCAAACCGCCCTTGTCATTACAATTTAACGTAAGATTTCGATGGCTTATATATTCAAAAAAAAAGTTATTTTATCTGTCATATGGTAAGCACTGGAGTCGCAGATTACAAAGTGCACGCATGCGCCCTGGCGAAGGTAACATACATTCATTCATAAAAACTTTATTTCATCTCGAATTTCAGAATAATATCTTCGAGACATTACAGCTAACATACATAATATATACAGACACATAACTAAATATTAAATAATATTTAAAGATATATTAATCAAAACGAAAAGCCGCTGTACAAAATCCGGCCCTGGATTAGTTTAAAACCAGTAAACTCAGTGGTACCGGGAAAAATCAGGTAGCGCATTTCGCAACGTACTTAGTTAATACGTAAGAAAAAGAACTAAGACCATAACTGGTTGTTCTAGGTTTATGGAGGGACAGAATGTAATTTCCACGAAGATCATGCATAAGAAGAGAACGGGAGAGAAAACGTATTTTTCATATATGCAGGACAAGCCTTTTCTTTCTTTAACTACTTTTATACGATAATATGAGGAAATTTTGAATGCGCTTATTGCATAGAGATGTAGAGTTTGACTTAAGTGGTACGTAAGAGGATAAGTAATCGCAAACATAAGTCTCATTACTCTCATATTTACATTATTTCTTTGGCAAGAAAGTACTAAAGGCCAGGCCGAATTTCCTATGATTAAAAGTCTACGTTAACAGCAAGCACCTTGGCTACTCCTTAGTATCCGCCTAGAAATCTTCTTCTCGCTACTTTTTCCTCATTTGATGAGGACCAGTCTCCGCTTGCCTCCCTCATGCCCAAAAGGAACTCTGGGTAATTCGGCCGTTCCACGACAAGGGAAGAGCCCCGATTCTCATTTCATAGATTTTCTTACGAGTGTGGAGCCACCCAGTCCTACCGGCAAAATACAGCATCGATTAAAGTTATTAGCTTTCAAAACTTGCTCAAATTGTATCAGTAGGTCCTGGAATTCGCCCACAGAAAGGCCAGAGAGACGACTTCACTGGTGCTGTGAACCACCATGTTTACAACAGAGCAATTTGGGCGTTCCAGTCTGCATGAAATCATCTCTCACCTCTGTCTCGAGAAGACCAGACACTCACGGTTCTTACGTTAAGTTTGTGCACCAGTAGAATCAACTGAAATCTCAACTCCTAGTCAAAAGTTAACCAGCATATTAATATTTTTGGTAGTCTACAATATTGTCTGAGTATTGGTGTGCCTAGGTAAGAAGCCTTGCGATTCAATATACTAACCCGTGCAATATTCCAACAGTTCCAAACCGGTGTGATAAGTACATTTTGTCCTCTGAACACTTTAATAGGTTCTATTTCCAGACGGACTGACATGATTATCAAGTGCAACGGTCAACGTTGATTGACATATTTTATATACCAAGGTGTCATAATAGCTATGCAAATATATTTCGGCCCCTCAAGACGTTTCTTTCTGCGATAGGACTGACTAAATCAGTTGTGGCAAAAGAACAGTTCATCGGCAATGGTTGGTGCTCTGCTTTTGAAAAACTCAGGCTGAAACCCTGAAAATATAAAGCTAATGAAAACGACACCTGTTATTAATTAATGAAAGACGACAAGTCTGTAATTTCCCTGTTAAGGTGCAAAACGAGTCCATTGTTTGTCATACCCGACTTTTGACCATACCACTGTTTACCCTCATTAATTAGGTTAATTTATCTATGCACAATGGTGAAATAAATCAATGAATGCTTTCCAAATTCTGCCCCTCTAATACTTGTTATAAGGAAGAAATGTATAGGCTTGAAAATATGACAACGTAATTAGACTTTTGCAATCACTGGTCTGTGATGACATGGTTTCGAATCGTGAATCTCAACGGTTCACCATGGTGAATCGTCGGTAAGCTGAAAGATAAACAGTTCATTTCTTTAAACAAACGATTCACCATGGTGAACCGTGCCGCAACAGCAGGAAATGTTACGGGATTTTTTTGATTTCACATTTACAAACAAGTTTAGATTACAACATCGGGATAGGATGGTTCTTATGCCCGGAAACTCTTTCCCCCTTAGATATCAAGCTAAACTATCTGGTGAATCGCACGGTGAATCGTTGGCAATCACTTCTCAATTGCAATTTGCATGCATTAAGTCCATTTTAATTTAATCATCCTGTAAATTCTCCTTGAGTTGGTACCAGCTCCACATCGGCACCACTCGATATATTACTAGTTATAGCTGTCGCTAAAGTGCCAACGAGCCAAGCTTGCGTGATCTGGCGCCTGGCGGCTGCAAACATCACGCGGCGTACTCGTGCGGCACTCTCATTGGTTATCGCTACGGTCAACATTTCATCGCTTTGGTCTACATTACAGCTTTTGGTCTACATTACACTCAAATTTAAAGCGCTTCTGAGATTTCGTCCGCCTAAAAATCTTCTCGCGGCTCTATAAGCTGCCGCCTCGCCAGGCCTTCTGTCTTCAGAAGGCCTGACTCGTTGGCAATTAACCGAACCTCACAAGACGTCAGCGACCCCACCTCTCTAGCTTTATTCCTTTTGCTAACCGTTGTCACGCCTTTAAATGCCAACATCAGTACCAGTGCAAGGAAGATCGCCCTTATTTCGCTCAATTCTCGTCTCGATAATAATTAAAGCCCCCGATGTCATGTGTACGCTACGTTAATCAAAGTACACAGTGTCAACTACTTTACATGGAAATGCGGTACACAGCATATTGAAGATGTTCCTTTACACACCACATAGTATTTATAACTAGTTAAAGCTGTCGCTAAAGTGCCAACGAGCCAAGCTTGCGTGATCTGGCGCCGGGCGGCTGCAATCATCACGCGGCGTTCTCGTGCGGCACTCTCATTGGTTATCGTTTTGTTCATCATTTCATCGCTTTTGTCTACATTACAGTTTTTGGTCTATATTACACTCGTATTTGAAGCGCTTCTGAGATTTCGTCCGCCTATAAGCTGCCGCCTAGCCAGGCCTTCTGTCTTCAGAAGGCCTGACTCGTTGGCAATTATTTGGCCTTCTAAAAACTCTCCAACACATATTCCTTGATTATCATCATGTTCAGACCAACTGCCCACCTTTTAAAATACAAAGCATGCGAAGAGACATTCCGTTTATCTTAGTAACAAGTTTACTTTTTTCTAAAGAGACTTGACTTCTGATCTACACCACTACAGATTTGCCAATTTCCTTGAAGCAAATACAATACTCGTCACATTTGTTGGAACACCCATCCCCGTTTCCCCCTTCCTCCAATGTTGATTTCCACAACTACTAGTTGTCGCCCGAAAAATTCTCACACAACATTGAATTCGGGGAAGGGGGATGTGGTATAAGCTGCGATCTTGTAACACGATGATTCTGACCATTCGCTAAGTGTTCCAACTAAATATGTCTAGTACTGTAAGTATCGGAGAGGCTGAACATTTACGCACGCATGCGCTGGCGGAATGTTTGAAGACGAGACGGGAAAAATATGCAGTACCTCCAGACGTGGCGCTAGAGCGTCGTACCAAACGAGTCATCCCGGGATTTCGGCCCGAGCGATCGCTTTTGGACGCAGTTGGCCCTTCTTCGCTGCTTTCTGCTACCGACCTCGCCTCCCGGTATGGCATTGAGGGAGGGATATGTCGGCCCCTAAACCATATGAGACAAATCCCACGCCTACTCACAGCTCCAAACCGCCCTTGTCATTACAATTTAACGTAAGATTTCGATGGCTTATATATTCAAAAAAAAAGTTATTTTATCTGTCATATGGTAAGCACTGGAGTCGCAGATTACAAAGTGCACGCATGCGCCCTGGCGAAGGTAACATACATGCATTCATAAAAACTTTATTTCATCTCGAATTTCAGAATAATATCTTCGAGACATTACAGCTAACATACATAATGTATACAGATACATAACTAAATATTAAATAATATTTAAATATATATTAATCAAAACTAAAAGCCACTGTAGAAAATCCGGCCCTGGATTACTTTCAAACCAGTAAACTCAGTGGTACCGGGAAAAATCAGGTAGCGCATTTCGCAACGCACTTAGTTAATATGTAAGAAAAAGAACTAAGACCATAACTGGTTGTTCTAGGTTTATGGAGGGACAGAATGTAATTTCCACGAAGATCATGCATAAGAAGAGAACGGGAGAGAAAACGTATTTTTCATATATGCAGGACAAGCCTTTTCTTTCTTTAACTACTTTTATACGATAATATGAGGAAATTTTGAATGCGCTTATTGCATAGAGATGTAGAGTTTGACTTAAGTGGTACGTAAGAGGATAGGTAATGGCAAACATAAGTCTCATTACTCTCATATTTACATTATACCGTTTCTTTGACAAGAAAGTACTAAAGGCCAGGCCGAATTTCCTATGATGAAAAGTCTACGTTAACAGCAAGCACCTTGGCTACTCCTTAGTATCCGCCTAGAAATCTTCTTCTCGCTACTTTTTCCTCATTTGATGAGGACCAGTCTCCGCTTGCCTCCCTCATGCCCAAAAGGAACTCTGGGTAATTCGGCCGTTCCACGACAAGGGAAGAGCCCCGATTCTCATTTCATAGATTTTCTTACGAGTGTGGAGCCACCCAGTCCTACCGGCAAAATACAGCATCGATTAAAGTTATTAGCTTTCAAAACTTGCTCAAATTGTATCAGTAGGTCCTGGAATTCGCCCACAGAAAGGCCAGAGAGACGACTTCACTGGTGCTGTGAACCACCATGTTTACAACAGAGCAATTTGGGCGTTCCAGTCTGCATGAAATCATCTCTCACCTCTGTCTCGAGAAGACCAGACACTCACGGTTCTTACGTTAAGTTTGTGCCCCTGTAGAATCAACCGAAATCTCAACTCCTTGTCAAAAGTTAACCAGCATCTTAATATTTTTGGTAGGCTACAATATTGTCTGAGTATTGGTGTGCGTTGGTATGAAGCCGTGCGATTCAATATACGCCCCCGTGCAATATTCCAACAGTTCCAAACCGGTGTGATAAGTACATTTTGTCCTCTGAACACTTTAATAGGTTCTATTTCCAGACGGACTGACATGATTATCAAGTGCAACGGTCAACGTTGATTGACATATTTTATATACCAAGGTGTCATAATAGCTATGCAAATATATTTCGGCCCCTCAAGACGTTTCTTTCTGCGATAGGACTGACTAAATCAGTTGTGGCAAAAGAACAGTTCATCGGCAATGGTTGGTGCTCTGCTTTTGAAAAACTCAGGCTGAAACCCTGAAAATATAAAGCTAATGAAAACGACACCTGTTATTAATTAATGAAAGACGACAAGTCTGTAATTTCCCTGTTAAGGTGCAAAACGAGTCCATTGTTTGTCATACCCGACTTTTGACCATACCACTGTTTACCCTCATTAATTAGGTTAATTTATCTATGCACAATGGTGAAATAAATCAATGAATGCTTTCCAAATTCTGCCCCTCTAATACTTGTTATAAGGAAGAAATGTATAGGCTTGAAAATATGACAACGTAATTAGACTTTTGCAATCACTGGTCTGTGATGACATGGTTTCGGATCGTGAATCTCAACGGTTCACCATGGTGAATCGTCGGTGAGCTGAAAGATAAACAGTTCATTTCTTTAAACAAACTATTCACCATGGTGAACCGTGCCGCAACAGCAGGAAATGTTACGGGATTTTTTTGATTTCACATTTACAAACTAGTTTAGATTACAACCTCGGGATAGGATGGTTCTTATGCCCGGAAACTCTTTCCCCCTTAGATATCAAGCTAAACTATCTGGTGAATCGCACGGTGAATCGTTGGCAATCACTTCTCAATTGCAATTTGCATGCATTAAGTCCATTTTAATTTAATCATCCTGTAAATTCTCCTTGAGTTGGTACCAGCTCCACATCGGCACCACTCGATATATTACTAGTTATAGCTGTCGCTAAAGTGCCAACGAGCCAAGCTTGCGTGATCTGGCGCCTGGCGGCTGCAAACATCACGCGGCGTACTCGTGCGGCACTCTCATTGGTTATCGCTACGGTCAACATTTCATCGCTTTGGTCTACATTACAGCTTTTGGTCTACATTACACTCAAATTTAAAGCGCTTCTGAGATTTTGTCCGTCTAAAAATCTTCTCGCGGCTCTATAAGCTGCCGCCTCGCCAGACCTTCTGTCTTCAGAAGGCCTGACTCGTTGGCAATTAACCGAACCTCACAAGACGTCAGCGACCCCACCTCTCTAGCTTTATTCCTTTTGCTAACCGTTGTCACGCCTTTAAATGCCAACATCAGTACCAGTGCAAGGAAGATCGCCCTTATTTCGCTCAATTCTCGTCTCGATAATAATTAAAGCCCCCGATGTCATGTGTACGCTACGTTAATCAAAGTACACAGTGTCAACTACTTTACATGGAAATGCGGTACACAGCATATTGAAGATGTTCCTTTACACACCACATAGTATTTATAACTAGTTATAGCTGTCGCTAAAGTGCCAACGAGCCAAGCTTGCGTGATCTGGCGCCTGGCGGCTGCAATCATCACGCGGCGTACTCGTGCGGCACTCTCATTGGTTATCGCTACGGTCAACATTTCATCGCTTTGTTTTGGTCTACATTACAGCTTTTGGTCTATATTACACTCAAATTTGAAGCGCTTCTGAGATTTCGTCCGCCTAAAAATCTTCTCGCGACTCTATAAGCTGCCGCCTAGCCAGGCCTTCTGTCTTCAGAAGGCCTGACTCGTTGGCAATTATTTGGCCTTCTAAAAACTCTCCAACACATATTCCTTGATTATCATCATGTTCAGACCAACTGCCCACCTTTTAAAATACAAAGCATGCGAAGAGACATTCCGTTTATCTTAGTAACAAGTTTACTTTTTTCTAAAGAGACTTGACTTCTGATCTACACCACTACAGATTTGCCAATTTCCTTGAAGCAAATACAATACTCGTCACATTTGTTGGAACACCCATCCCCGTTTCCCCCTTCCTCCAATGTTGATTTCCACAACTACTAGTTGTCGCCCGAAAAATTCTCACACAACATTGAATTCGGGGAAGGGGGATGTGGTATAAGCTGCGATCTTGTAACACGATGATTCTAACCATTCGCTAAGTGTTCCAACTAAATATGTTTAGTACTGTAAGTATCGGAGAGGCTGAACATTTACGCACGCATGCGCTGGCGGAATGTTTGAAGACGAGACGGGAAAAATATGCAGTACCTCCAGACGTGGCGCTAGAGCGTCGTACCAAACGAGTCATCCCGGGATTTCGGCCCGAGCGATCGCTTTTGGACGCAGTTGGCCCTTCTTCGCTGCTTTCTGCTACCGACCTCGCCTCCCGGTATGGCATTGAGGGAGGGATATGTCGGCCCCTAAACCATATGAGACAAATCCCACGCCTACTCACAGCTCCAAACCGCCCTTGTCATTACAATTTAACGTAAGATTTCGATGGCTTATATATTCAAAAAAAAAGTTATTTTATCTGTCATATGGTAAGCACTGGAGTCGCAGATTACAAAGTGCACGCATGCGCCCTGGCGAAGGTAACATACATTCATTCATAAAAACTTTATTTCATCTCGAATTTCAGAATAATATCTTCGAGACATTACAGCTAACATACATAATATATACAGACACATAACTAAATATTAAATAATATTTAAAGATATATTAATCAAAACGAAAAGCCGCTGTACAAAATCCGGCCCTGGATTAGTTTAAAACCAGTAAACTCAGTGGTACGGGAAAAATCAGGTAGCGCATTTCGCAACGTACTTAGTTAATATGTAAGAAAAAGAACTAAGACCATAACTGGTTGTTCTAGGTTTATGGAGGGACAGAATGTAATTTCCACGAAGATCACGCATAAGAAGAGAACGGGAGAGAAAACGTATTTTTCATGTATGCAGGACAAACCTTTTCTTTCTTTAACTACTTTTATACGATAATGTGAGGAAATTTTGAATGCGCTTATTGCATAGAGATGTAGAGTTTGACTTAAGTGGTACGTAAGAGGACAGATAATCGCAAATATAAATCTCATTACTCTCATATTTACATTATACCGTTTCTTTGACAAGAAAGTACTAAAGGCCAGGCCGAATTTCCTATGATGAAAAGTCTACGTTAACAGCAAGCACCTTGGCTACTCCTTAGTATCCGCCTAGAAATCTTCTTCTCGCTACTTTTTCCTCATTTGATGAGGACCAGTCTCCGCTTGCCTCCCTCATGCCCAAAAGGAACTCTGGGTAATTCGGCCGTTCCATGACAAGGGAAGACCCCCGATTCTCATTTCATAGATTTTCTTAGTGTGGAGCCACCCAGTCCTACCAGCAAAATACAGCATCGATTGAAGTTATTAGCTTTCAAAACTTGTTCAAATTGTATCGGTAGGTCCTGGAATTCGCCCACAGAAAGGCCAGAGAGACGACTTCACTGGTGCTGTGAACCACCATGTTTACAACAGAGCAATTTAGGCGTTCCAGTCTGCATGAAATCATCTCGCTCCTCTGTCTCGAGAAGACCAGACACTCACGGTTCCTACGTTAAGTTTGTGTGTGCCCCTGTAGAATCAACCAAAATCTCAACTCCTTGTCAAAAGTTAACCAGCATCTTAATATTTTTGGTAGGCTACAATATTGTCTGAGTATTGGTGTGCCTTGGTATGAAGCCGTGCGATGCAATATACGCCCCCGTGCAATATTCCAACAGTTCCAAACTGGTGTGATAAGTACATTTTGTCCTCTGAACACTTTAATAGGTTCTATTCCCAGACGGACTGACATGATTATCAAGTGCAACGGTCAACGTTGATTGACATATTTTATATACCAAGGTGTCATAATAGCTATGCAAATATATTTCGGCCCCTCAAGACGTTTCTTTCTGCGATAGGACTGACTAAATCAGTTGTGGCAAAAGAACAGTTCATCGGCAATGGTTGGTGCTCTGCTTTTGAAAAACTCAGGCTGAAACCCTGAAAATATAAAGCTAATGAAAACGACACCTGTTATTAATTAATGAAAGACGACAAGTCTGTAATTTCCCTGTTAAGGTGCAAAACGAGTCCATTGTTTGTCATACCCGACTTTTGACCATACCACTGTTTACCCTCATTAATTAGGTTAATTTATCTATGCACAATTGTGAAATAAATCAATGAATGCTTTCCAAATTCTGCCCCTCTAATACTTGCTATAAGGAAGAAATGTATAGGCTTGAAAATATGACAACGTAATTAGACTTTTGCAATCACTGGTCTGTGATGACATGGTTTCGAATCGTGAATCTCAACGGTTCACCATGGTGAATCGTCGGTGAGCTGAAAGATAAACAGTTCATTTCTTTAAACAAACGATTCACCATGGTGAAGCGTGCCGCAACAGCAGGAAATGTTACGGGATTTTTTTGATTTCACATTTACAAACATGTTTAGATTACAACCTCGGGATAGGATGGTTCTTATGCCCGGAAACTCTTTCCCCCTTACATATCGAGCTAAAGTATCTGGTGAATCGCACGGTGAATCGTTGACAATCACTTCTCAATTGCAATTTGCATACATTAAGTCCATTTTAATTTAATCATCCTGTAAATTCTTCTTGAGTTGGTACCAGCTCCACATCGGCACCACTCAATATATTACTAGTTATAGCTGTCGCTAAAGTGCCAACGAGCCAAGCTTGCGTGATCTGGCGCCTGGCGGCTGCAAACATCACGCGGCGTACTCGTGCGGCACTCTCATTGGTTATCGCTACGGTCAACATTTCATCGCTTTGGTCTACATTACAGCTTTTGGTCTACATTACACTCAAATTTAAAGCGCTTCTGAGATTTTGTCCGTCTAAAAATCTTCTCGCGGCTCTATAAGCTGCCGCCTCGCCAGGCCTTCTGTCTTCAGAAGGCCTGACTCGTTGGCAATTAACCGAACCTCACAAGACGTCAGCGACCCCACCTCTCTAGCTTTATTCCTTTCGCTAACCGTTGTCACGCCTTTAAATGCCAACATCAGTACCAGTGCAAGGAAGATCGCCCTTATTTCGCTCAATTCTTGTCTCGATAATAATTAAAGCCCCCGATGTCATGTGTACGCTACGTTAATCAAAGTACACAGTGTCAACTACTTTACATGGAAATGCGGTACACAGCATATTGAAGATGTTCCTTTACACACTACATAGTATTTATAATTATTTGGCCTTCTAAAAACTCTCCAACACATGATTATCGTCATGTTCAGACCAACTGCCCACCTTTTAAAATACAAAGCATGCGAAGAGACATTCCGTTTATCTTAGTAACAAGTTTACTTCTTTTCTAAAGAGACTTGACTTCTGATCTACACCACTACAGATTTGCCAATTTCCTTGAAGCAAATACAATACTCGTCACATTTGTTGGAACACCCATCCCCGTTTCCCCCTTCCTCCAATGTTGATTTCCACAACTACTAGTAGTCGCCCGAAAAATTCTCACACAACATTGAATTCGGGGAAGGGGGATGTGGTATAAGCTACGATCTTGTAACACGATGATTCTGACCATTCGCTAAGTGTTCCAACTAAATATGTCTAGTACTGTAATTATCGGAGAGGCAGAACATTTACTCACGCATGAGCTGACGGAATGTTTGAAGACGAGACGAGAAAAATATGCAGTACCTCCAGACGTGGCGCTGGAGCGTCGTACCAAACGAGTCATCCCGGGATTTTGGCCCGTGCGATCGCTTTTGGACGCAGTTGGCCCTTCGCTGCTTTCTGCTACCGACCTCGCCTCCCGGTACGGCATTGAGGGAGGGATATGTCGGCCCCTAAACCATACGAGACAAATCCCACTCCTAATCACAGCTCCAAACCGCCCTTGTCATTACAATTGAACGTAAGATTTCGATGGCTTATATATTCAAAAGAAAAGTCATTTTATCTGTCATATGGTAAGCACTGGAGTCGCAGATTACAAAGTGCACGCATGCGCCCTGGCGAAGGTAACATACATGCATTCATAAAAACTTTATTTCATCTCGAATTTCAGAATAATATCTTCGAGACATTACAGCTAACATACATAATGTATACAAATACATAACTAAATATTAAATAATATTTAAAGATATTTTAATCAAATCGAAAAGCAGCTTTACAAATTCCGGCCATGTATTATTTTAAAAACAGTAATCTCAGTGGTACGGGAAAATTCTGTTAGCGCATTTCGCAACGTACTTAGTTAATACGTAAGGAAACGAACTAAGACCATAACTGGTTGTTCTAGGTTTATGGAGGGACAGAATGTAATTTCCACGAAGATCATGCATAAGAAGAGAACGGGAGAGAAAACGTATTTTTCATATATGCAGGACAAGCCTTTTCTTTCTTTAACTACTTTTATACGATAATATGAGGAAATTTTGAATGCGCTTATTGCATAGAGATGTAGAGTTTGACTTAAGTGGCACGTAAGAGGACAGGTATTCGCAAATATAAATCTCATTACTCTCATATTTACATTATACCGTTTCTTTGACAAGAAAGTACTAAAGGCCAGGCCGAATTTCCTATGATGAAAAGTCTACGTTAACAGCAAGCACCTTGGCTACTCCTTAGTATCCGCCTAGAAATCTTCTTCTCGCTACTTTTTCCTCATTTGATGAGGACCAGTCTCCGCTTGCCTCCCTCATGCCCAAAAGGAACTCTGGGTAATTCGGCCGTTCCATGACAAGGGAAGACCCCCGATTTTCATTTCATAGATTTTCTTATGAGTGTGGAGCCACCCAGTCCTACCAGCAAAATACAGCATCGATTGAAGTTATTAGCTTTCAAAACTTGTTCAAATTGTATCGGTAGGTCCTGGAATTCGCCCACAGAAAGGCCAGAGAGACGACTTCACTGGTGCTGTGAACCACCATGTTTACAACAGAGCAATTTAGGCGTTTCAGTCTGCATGAAATCATCTCTCACCTCTGTCTCGAGAAGACCAGACACGCACGGTTCTTACGTTACGTTTGTGCCCCTGTAGAATCAACCGAAATCTCAACTCCTTGTCGAAAGTTAACCAGCATCTTAATATTTTTGGTAGGCTACAATATTTTAGATTGTTTTGGAAATGCTTGAGCCAAATGTCAAGTTTCTTGCTAATATCACACGCTGATCTTAAGTCATCCCATGGGATCTTTTGTACATCGGCTTGGAAGGCGGGTACTTTTTTAGTGTCCGAAGGACGTGTAAATATAACTCGATGGATATGACGTACGGATGATTTAGGAATAACTGCGTAAATTGGTTGATAGTCACTAAGAGCGGTATTAAGGACACCAGTACGCGAAAAAATGCTTGGAGTCGATGTAATCAACAAGTCAATCAGCGTAGAGCCTTATTGTGTATGTCTTGTGCACTCAGTTATCATTTGAGATAAACTATTAGCGTTGATGAACTCAATTGCTCGTTTAGATTGATTCGTTTAGATTAGTCCTTTAGATTACAGTTTCGACCCATGATGATAACTTCTTTTCCCTTTCTTGTTTCCATTCGCATCACATCGTCTAGATAGTCAAAAAAATGTGGAGTGAGGATAGTCCGGTGCTCTGTATGCACATCCAATTACGTAGTTGGTATTCCGCAGCTTTAATTCTAACCATAGGACTTCTATACCATCTTCTTCAATGTCATTTCTCCTTTTAGCTTTAATACCATCCATGATGTAAACTGCACATCCCCCTCCTCTACGGTCCTTTCGGTCTCGTCGCATTAACTGATATCCATTGAGAGTTAACTCATGATCACTAACTGACTCATTGAGCCCGGTTTCAGTTAACAAAATTGCTAAAGGTTTATTATGTTGAAAAACTATTCTTAACTCGTCAATAGTGCGGCACAAACTGCGGCAATTTAAAGAAATCATCCATGAAGACCCTTTTTCGACGATTCTCTTCTTGGTTGATAAAGTGTTTTCAGTATTCGAATCACCAGGATTTACTTCAGCGTCTCCACAGAGCAAGATGATTTGTTTCGTAGCCACTGAACTGGAATAGTAAGCGACGCGACCACTAGAATATTTTTCAAGCCTTTGTTTAAACCTCCCATTTGTTCTTTTCACGCCGGAATACAATAGCGGATTCCAGGTTGAAAATAATATGCAAATATCAAGGTCGAAGGTAAATGAGGTAAGTGATCAAGGTCGAAGGTAAATGAGGCTTAGTGATAAAGAGTTCATATTATGGGAATCAGCCAGGAATGATGAATCAGTTGTAAAGGTTCCATTATCTGCATCAACCCCGAATCAACCAGTTATATCAGTGTCAAATTGGTAAGGAATCTAGTTTGAATGCAAATGAGGTCCCGTATATACAGAATTCAGTACCCAAGCAGGGCTGTATGTCCAGTGATCCATGTTTTCCTGTCAGCACTAGTGAAAGTAAGGTACAAGACTAACAACTAGCATAGATTCAATAGTAACTCGGTCCAGCTTTCACCCTTTGGATGTAGTCAAGTTCTCTGGTGATCCATTCGAATACTTAAGCTTCGCTTCCATGAAATGGTTGACTCTCAGAACATTTCTGAAGTTCAGAAAATGTCTCGATTATTGAATTGCAGTTTCTTGATGGCCAAGCTAGACGTGCTATGGCTGGGTTTGAAGGAGTGCTTGGGGTTTATCAAGGGCTCTCAAACTGTTGGAGAAGCGTTTCGGACAACCACATGTTGTAGCAAAGGCATGTATTGATGCTTTGGTAGAAGGAGCAAATATCTCAAGCAGTGATAGACAAGGCCTGCGTAAATTTGCTTATCGTTCAAGAACCTTGTATGAGACTTTGCAATCCATTAACGCTCTCTCTGAAATGAACATGACCAATTTGGCAAAAATGTCGCGAAGGCTACCGGTTGCACTTCAGGTTAAGTGAAGAGACGAAGCTCAGCGTATCAGAGAGAAAGGGAGGTCCCGAGTCTCAAAGAGCTGGTAGAATTCATAGAAAGGAGGGCTGAAGCAGTCGATGACCCCATATTTGGCAAAGTTGGTGAAGTAAGCAGAAGCTTTGTGAAACAACCAGCAAAGGGCAACAGACGAGCCCCGCCTTTGGAGCCCACAGCACAAGCTGGATCCAGAGTGACAACATTTGCAACGCAGCTTGGATCACATACCCAAGAAAGCCAGAGCACCCAAGGCAGGGGTTCAAAAGTTTCAATGTCAAGAGGCACCCCATTCAGTCTGGAAAATGCTACGGCTTTGAGGCCTCTCATAAGATAGAACATTGTCCTGATTTCACCAGCAAGTTTGTTAGGCAGAGAATGGTCTTCGCGAGATAAAAGGGAATGGCAGTGAACTGTCAGATCAGCAGATGGAGCAGTTTCGTAGACTTGAGGACATTGACATGAACAAGAGTTCAAGGAAGGGAATGTCAGTTGAAGACCGAGAGTCGTTGAATAAGATGAAAACTCTATTTGCCTTGTGAATGGGCACTACTCAGTGGGAATGTTGTGGAAGAATGAATACCCTTGGTTACCACACAACAGACGAATGGCTGAAGTACGGCTGCAATCTCTGAAGAGAAAGTTGAAAGGTGATGAGAATTTTCATCGGAAGTACAGAGACTTTATGGATAACCGTTCTCCGCAAAAGATGTGTCAGGAAGTTGACTGCAGAAGAAGCTGAGCGTCGAAGCAGAAGGACTTGGTACTTGCCTCACCATGGTGTATTCCACCCCCAAAAGAAAGACAAGATTCGTGTTGTGTTTGACGCGGCAGCCCTCCATTATGGAGTGTCACTAAACAGGCAGCTTCGCCAAGGCGCTGACCTTACGAACAGCTTGCTTGGTGTTCTACTGAGATTCAGACAGGATCCAACTGCACTTGTTGCTGGTATTGAGGGAATGTTCAATCAGGTAAAGGTACCGCCTGAAGATGCTGACGCTTTGAGATTCCTTTGGTGGGAAGACAACAATCTAGAGCAACCGTCAGAATTCCAAATGACCCGTCACATCTTTGGTACCTAAGACTCCCCTAGTTGTGCAAATGTCTGCCTAAAAAGAGGTGCAGAAGATAACAGAGAAAACTTCAGTGAAGACACTGAAGACAATAAAGACATTACGATAAAGACATTACAATAACAAAATATATAGAATATAACAAATAAAAGTTATAGTAGCAATTTTATTCTTTTTACCCTTTTATTTGTTATATTCTATATATTTTTTTATTGTAATCTCTTTATTGTAATGTCCTTTTTATTGTGATGTCTTTCGTAATTCAGCCTATGGCTGTAAGTTATTAAGACAATAAAGCATCTATCTATCTATCTATCTATCTACCTATCTATCTATCTATCTATCTATCTCAAATGCTGTCAAGAAAGACTTCTATGTAGACGACTTTATCAAGTCGGTGAAGACTGTAGACGAGGCAAAGTCATTGGTGGATGAAGTAACAAGCTTACTTGGTGAAGTCGGACTTAGACTGACAAAATGGATGAGCAATAGTCGTGATGTACTGTCTGTGATACCGGACGAAAAGCGCTCAAGACCGAACCTGGACTTGGATCTCCCAGTACAAAGAACACTGGGAGTCCAGTGGGATGTAGAAAGGGGTGTCTTCCTATTCAAGGTTCTTGAACCTAACCAACCACTAACAAAGCGTAGAATTCTGTCAGCAGTAAGCTCTCTGTATGACCCTATGGGATTTGTCTGCCAAATTGTACTGGAAGCTAAGAAGATCTTACAGAAACTTTGGAAACTGAATCTGGGATGGGATGATGAAATTCCTGAAGACCTGCAGTGCCACTGGAATAAGTGGAAGAATTAGTTGCAATTGCCTGCCTTGTCACAAGTTCAGATACCACGGTGCCATCTTGCTGATCAGACAGAAGTACTTGATGTATCTCTGCATTTGTTCTCAGATGCTTCTGAGGACGGTTGTGGCATGTGGTCTTACCTCATATTTGTTCCTGCAAGTGGACCTATCAAATGTTCATTCCTGGTTGGAAAGTCCAGAAGTTCGCCTATGAGACCGATCTCGATCCCGAGGCTTGAACTGCAAGCAGCTACATTGTCTTTAAAGATGTACAGAGTGTTAATAGATGAGCTGACGTACAAGATTAGCGGCGCCACATTCTGGGCAGATTCTCATACCACTTTGCAGTATATCAAGAATGACAGCAAGCGTTTTCAGACATACGTTGCCAACCGTGTAATTGAAATACGTGAGTTGACTACCCCTGATCAATGGAGACATTGTCCAGGACGAATGAATCCCGCCAATGAAGCCTCACGTGGTCTAAAGCCTCAGAAACTATCTAGTCAGCATCGCTGGTGGCGAGGGCCAGAGTTTCTGTGGGAGCCAGAAGATCGTTGGCCGAATGCAGCAGTGGAAGAAGTTTCAGACGATGATCCAGAAGTGCGAGCTTCAACAAATGTCCACCGAATCGGTGTCGAGAAGCATGATGGTGATGTTAACTCCACCATCACTACCAATGGTGATGACGCATTATCGAATGTAGGAAGAGGACTAAAGGAACTTATTGGGAGCTGCGGTTCGTGTTAACCTTACAGCGCCGGGTCGCTTAGATAGTCCGGTTTTGTCACTGGATCATGAGTAAGAGAGCTGGGGGTGTCACTGAATCATTGACTTTGGAGGAACTTAATCAAGCAACCCATGTAATTGTCCGCAGTGTCCAGAATGAATGCTTTCTTGAAGACGTCAAAGCATTAAAGAAGGATAAAGAAGTCAAGAAATCAAGAAGGCTAGCAAACCTGAAACCAGCGTTACTAAATGGAACCTTGCGAGTTGGCGGTCGTTTGCAGGAAGCACTGGCACTGTCCTGGGATGAAAAACACGCGATGATTCTGCCATAGGGCCATCATGTCAGTCAATTGCTTGTTCGCCACTATCACGAGACTGCTGCTCATAGTGGAAGGGAGCAGACGTTGTCTGAGCTGAGAAGAATGTTTTGGATCATTGCTGGAAAAAGTCTAGTGAAACGAACAATTAGGAATTGTGTAAAATGCCGAAGACTGAATGCCAAACAAGAGGAACAGGTCATGGGACCCTTGCCCAGGGCGAGGTTGGAAGCGTATCATCCTCCGTTTACCTTCACAGGTTTTGACTTTTTCGGGCCACTAACAGTTAAGTGGGGTCGGGGAACCGCAAAATAATGGGGATGTTTATTTACGTGCCTTACAACTCGTGCTGTTTACTTTGAAGTGATACCATCGCTAGAGGCAGATGATTTTATTATGATCCTTCGACAGTTTATTAGTAGGAGAGGACCGCCTAAAGAGATTTGGTAGGATCGAGAAACTAACTTTATTGGAGCCAACAGAGAGTTGAAGGAGTCCATTGCGCAGTGGACTGAAGAAAGGATTGAACGACAGCTGCAGCAGAAGGGCATCAAGTGGGTCTTACAACCACCTGCTTCTCCTCATATGTCCGGAGTATGGGAACGCCTGGTGCAAACTACAAAGAAGCACTTGAAGAGCGTTGTTGGAGATGGGCTTCGTAATGATTTAGAGCTGAGAACATTGCTTGCCGAAGTCGAATCGATTGTCAATAACCACCCCATAACTGCTGTTTCAGATGATCCTGCAGATTTCGCAAAATTCACACCGAATCATTTCTTGTTGCAGAGAGCTACGCAACTTCCGCCTGGAGTGTTTGTGAGCTAGGATAAGTTTTCCCGGAGGTGATGGAGAAAGGTCCAGTTCCTTGTGGATCACTATTGGAAACGCTCGGTGCGAGAGTATCTGCCGGCTCTTCAAAGAAGACCAAAATGGGTGAATTCAAGAAGAAATTGCAGAGGATAATGTTGTTCGCAACAGATGGCCACTTGGCGGTGTGGTGGAAGTGTTCACTGGACAAGATGGATGCGTGCGTTCCTCTAGGATCAAGACAGCTGGTGGAGTGTTTTACCGCCCAATTGCAAAGATATGCCTCTTGGAAGAAGATAATGATGGCACGTAAACCGTTGAGAGAATATCAAGTAGCATGACTTTGTTGAGTTAAAGACAAACTGCGTAATTACAGCCCGTTTGTGGGCCCGCGATGTCGCGTCTTTTCCCGCGCTGTTTTTTCTTCTTAATTATGATAATTTATTTTCGCTCGGGCTCGAGATTATCGATGCGAAGTGTTCATGCTGATGAGATTAATCCTATTTGGTTTTGTCTGTACCGAACGTTCTTCTTTGATGTGTGGCGCAAGATAAACAGTGACAGTCGGCCACGAAATTTTAAGCCTTAATAGCTGGAAATTCGTTTTGCCGCCACGTGTCTGATGTTTTCCTCGAGGATAATTCGCCTCCAGGCCTCGTGAGGCCAAAAATATCAAACATGTTTGATTTTATCCTCACGGCCTCGCGAGGAGAATTTCTCAAAAAAATCTCCCCGCACACGTGAGGAAACGGGTGAGCAAACCGCCTCGCGATGCAGTTAGTTCAGCTCTTTCCCCACTGTGTACGGCGGGCTTAATACTAACAACTCACGAAACAAAGGAAGGATCTGTGACAAAATGACGGCAAGACACCGGGTTTTGATAGTTTGATTTTTTTCTTTCAAGTGTTATAAAGTTCGACTAGGTATGTGCGAGTTTAACACAAAGATCACAATCGTTGGTCAGCTAACATTAAGCTCCTTCGAATGGAGTTATAACTTGGATGGGGGCCACCGTGGCTGCGGAGACCCCGTGGTGGTGGTTAATTAATTTTTTTAAAAGTTGATTTCATTTTTTATTTTGTTTAGCTGTTGAAAGCTATTTTCTTATTTTCTTTCTACATCAAAACGACTGAACAAACTGGTTCTTAAGAAATATTGGCGTACTCGTTTTATGCAAAATACCTCTATTAAAGTATTCGTTCTATGCAAAATAATGTTCACAGTGGAACACACAAGAACGAAGCAGGATCTAGAAATAACGTTGATAATTTTCCTTACCTTTAGAGCTTGCCGAGCTCAAAGAAAAAGCATCTGTCCACTTTATCAAATAGTTTAACACTGTGTCAATCATCGCAGGCGGAAAGATTCCAAGCGGAGCTCAATCCAATATCCGTGGGGTTTGCACATTTGTGACTACCATAAAAAAAACAACTTGAAATGCTAGATGCAACCTCCGAAAGCAAAAGCATAGTATTAGTGTCAACATTTTCAAGCAGTCTTCGATCATATTTACAACAGATATTCACAGATGATGATGATGATAATAATAATAATAATAATAATAATAATAATAATAATAATAATAATAATCAGCGATACGAGGTTTTCCCCTGTTTTATGCTATTTCAAGGTACCGTGGAAATAGCCACATGGATAAAAAAGATGACGAAATTTTGCCACCTAGTCGGCATTGAATGTTCCTGTTCCTATTTTAGTATCATTTTTTCAAGGCATTTTCCAAAATTTTGTAAATTGCAACTTTGATGGAAATTGAAAATAAATGCTGTTCGTTGTTTCCCATCCTTTCTTTGCATCTTTCACTTTCATTTACCTACCTAATTACATGTAAAATAATATGAAGACCACACAATGTACAGCACATATGAATTGGAAAACACCTCAACTGCCATCCTTACAGTCTTAGGCGGGGGCAGATAGATGTAGTGAAAACTATTACTAGTATTACTAAGTAAAAGATGAAAGTCTTTTTCAATGATTTTCCTGCTACTGTATATGAAAAATAACCGAGTTTTCTCTCCGGTCTTCTTCTCATGATCTTCGCGGAAATTGCATTCTGTCCCTCAATAAACTTAGAACAATCGGCAGTTATGGTCTCAATTCTTTTTCTTTCTTATCAGCTAAGTTGAGGAATTTTATCGGTACGAGGGTCGCATTTTGTATAGCCGCTTTTCCTTTAAAATGAATGCTTTTAATGCTTTGTTTATAGTGGAAGTGCACTTAGCTATCAAGCTAGTTTACAGGCACCCCACTTTTAACAACGTGAAAGAAACAATTCAAAGTTAACAGAAACGTTATTAAGAACCCCAACTGGCAGGAGGCAACCAGTTGGCTATTTACAAAGCGTGGTAGAGTTGAATCCGGGACAACCGGAAATAAATCCTAACCAGAAGTTAGAACGGGATTTGAACCCGGAGCAGCCGCATGCAAACCCAACGTCCTAACCACTCGACCACGCTGCCTCCTTTGAATTAATTTTTCTTTAAATATTTTATATTTGGTTATGTATCCTTATATGCTATGTATTTTAGCTGTAAATGTAATGTCTCGAAGATATTAGCTTTTGTAATTACTCTGAAATTCGAGATGAAAGAAAGTTTATGCATGTGTGTTTGTTACCTTTAGCAGGGCGGGTGCGTGCATTTTGTATTCCGTGACTCAAGTGCTTACCATTGAGAGATAAAATGACTTTTCCGACGAATAGGTCAAAATCTTACGCTAAATTGACAAGGATGAAATAGTATATGAAATGAATCATATATGAACTGCGGATATGAAATCAAGTGAAACTATGATCTTCGCAGTTGTGACCGCAATTTTTACAATTGCGTAAAGAAGCCTGAAAAAGATTCAGGACTTCAACGGGGTTTGAACCCGTGACCTCGAAATTGAACCTAATCGAACCCTCGAACCCTAATCGCGAGGTCACGGGTTCAAACCCCGTTGAAGTCCTGAATCTTTTTCAGGCTTCTTTACGCAATTGTAAAAATTGCGGTCATAACTGCGAAGATCATAGCTTCACTTAAATTGACAAGGGCGGTTTGGAGCTGTGAGTAGGAGTAGGATCTGTCTCATATGGTTAGGGACCGACATTTTTCTCCCTCAATACCGTACCACGAAGAAGGTTGTATCTGAAAGCAGGGAAGCGCCAAATGCGTCCAAAAACGATCGCACGGGCCGAAATCCCGGGATGACTCGTTTAGTACGACGCTCCGGTGCCATGTCGGAGGTACTTCGGTTTTCTCTCTTGTTCAAACATTCCGTCAGCGCATGCGTAAATGTTCTGGCTCTCCGATACGTACGATACCAAAAAAGGTGCTGGTTGATTCTACAGGCATCATTAGCGTAACGTAAGAACCGTGCGTGTCTGGTCTTCTCGAGAAAGAGGTAAGAGATGGTGTTTGTTGTCATTTAAGGCATGGATAGATTCCAGGACCTACCGACACAATTTGGGCAAGTTTTGAAAGCTAAAAATTTCAATCGATGCTGTATTTTGCTTGTATAGAAACTACTGGAATGACAGAAATTGGCCTGGAAGTGTGACGATCTGATTTAAATCCCTTTCTAAAAATTGGAGTTACCTTAGCCGTTTCCCATTCATTTGCATATATACCCGTAAGGATAGACATAACGAGCTGAGAGTGCCTTCAATTTGTGCCTCAAAATGTAGGGAACGTTAAACATTGCAACCATTCTTTCTCTTTCAACGTAACAGAAAACAGCTTCGACTGTATTAAACACTTGGATCGACTACAACACGCACCACTGGACGAAGAGGACATCATGCCATCCAAAACTTAAAAGCAAAAGTTACGAAGACAGTTTACTCACCACAAAAGGCTTCAGCATAAAGTAAACTAAAGTAAAGTAACCATATCTAACGTCGATAACTCGTAACTGTAATTAAACTGACAAACCTGAGGTCGACGGTGCTCTCATTTTATTCCCCCATCGCCATCAGTGCTCCGTTTTACGGGTATTTAAAGCTACTTAAGGTACACAGAACGGAAGAAGTCGAAATAAGGATGTGAGATCCGGGAATCGAACTCAGGACCTCTTGCACCAAGGCCGCGTACTAACCGACTGTGCCATCCTCGTTGTACGGGGCGCCTAAACCGGTAAGGCATGCGCCTACTTCGTCTACTGTCCATAGTTCTACATCTGAGCATCCATTGAAAGCAGGACCTCCAATTCAAAAGCTTCCTCGAAGACTTGCCGAATGAAAAGGGGTATAAAAAAAGTCACCACGTTTCTTTATCGCTGTTCAATAATGCATCTTAATTGGCGCAAAAAATATCTCGCCTTTATGACCGGAAATTTTCGTGAAATATATTTGTCCCGGTAAATACCGCAGCCAGTCACATTGCTCGAGGTGAAAGTTGTAACCGCAAACAATTCTTTTACTATTTTACCTTGCAGCTGGCGTCTATTCTTGTTACAAACCAAATTTTTAGGAGCTTTAAAAAACTACTGGCTCTCATTCGTAGTCGGCATTAGCACGACCCAAATCTTGTCAATTTTGTTAGGACAAGGTGCAGCTCAAACTCTTTTCAAGTTTTTGAATCTCATGTTTTCTGCAACCATCCTGAACTTATTAAGGAAAAAGATCACGGAAAAGAGAACGAAATTCTTTATCATGAAGATTCGGGTGATCCGGCGCATTCGCTCATTTCAGAAGGAGAAAGCAACTCAGAGGATGACACGAGAATACATCTCTTCGAATGTCTTCGATACGTTGCTATATTCGTGCTTAAACTAGATAGTGTAACAAATAGACTTTTTCGACGATACGGCGGCCATTTTGATTTCTATTGTTGAAAAAGATATTACGGGATGCCTAGGGGGCTGTAGTGCTCTTTAATTGACTGGGGAGATGGTTAATCGAATCGAATCCAAGCATTTCAAAATGAAATGTTGGTTTCTGGTCAGAGGGGAATACCCGAGTACCCGGAAAAAATCTTCTTCCAGAAGACTAGATAACCAACGAACTCAACTCACTTAAGGCCACGGTACAATATGTGAAAGGTGATGCCCGTACTGGTAGTTAAGAAAACCAAGACCGAAGATCCAAGACCCCAGAAAAAAAACAAAGATCTTCGTTTTCGTGTTTCTTGGGTCTTTGAACTTCCGTCTTTGTTGTTACGGCTATCGTTTCCAACCACCGCGTCAAGTTCGAACCTCCTCCCAGTGTTTTTCTTTTATTTCGATTTTGCATGTATCTGCAGTGTTCAAAGTAGTAATATTCACAGCCGCAACTTGGGAGTTATTTTTCATTAATCTCCTCTCTCGACTATCCTCGAAGCACTGAACTTTCTATTAGCACTGCTTCTAGTACTAAGTCTAAGTATCAGGGAGATTAAGAAACCACGACGACTACGGCGACGAAAACGGCCTCAAAATATAAGTTTAAGGACGGTGCCTACTAAATTCAAAGGTAGTTTTGCGCGGTTTACTGAATTTACGGGAAAAGTAGAACTTAACAAGTGTTATTGAAATCCAAAAAGAAAATTGGGGGTAACCATACATTTTTCGGAGATGATTAATCAACAATATTTGTAAAAGGCTTTGAAATAAAAAGCAATGTATGGCATTATTTTCCAAATTGAAGCTTAATTATCTCTGAAAAATGCATGGTTACCCCCAATCTTCCTTGTGGATACCAACAGCATTTGCTAAGTTCTGCTTTCTCTGCGTAGTTTTGAACCGCGCAAGAATATCCCTGTATTAATAAGCATCACCCGTAAGAAATCCGAGTATCTCAGTGCCGCTCCGAACTTTCCAAAATCTGTCCAGTAGTTTTATTACAATCCATTCGCGCTAAAATCTGGGAACTTAATTTGGACTGTTTGACCATTTACACCAAACCAAGACTCTCAACCTTCAACAATTAATAGGTCTGCAAGTTACCAACGATACTACATTGCATAGCCATAATACCGTAGTTACAATTCCAGAAAATCTTCCGCTTACTGACTCAGAAAAATACCTAAATTTGTCCCTATTACCAAACACACCAACGAATTTTCTATTAAGCAAGATGTTGAAAAATTCCTTCGCCGCGTTCAGTTAAAAGCCTTTTTTCATGACAAAGAGGAAGATTCGGACCGCTTCTAACAAAGATATTTTTGAAACACTTCAAGTGCGCAAATCTAAATGGACTCCCCCAGAGGGACAATTTGCCTCTTTATATTTTTTCACCAAGTATCCATGAAAATGGATTTGTACGGACGGATTTGAAGTAAGGAGAAAGAATGAAAGATTTACTGCGGTGTGCTCACGTTGGGGTCAAAACGTTAAAATAGGACATTTCAAGTTGTTGTTTTGAGGAGTACGAGAGAGAAGCTTACAAAAATGCGTGCAGCACGATCATTTTTCCTCTTTTAACCAATAATATTACTGCTTTATGGAATGGTTGTTGCCGTAGCCGTTGTTGTTTGAACTCCCTATTTTCGAGTAAGCGGCGGAAAATCGAGCTCACGCCCTAGCGTGAGTCCCTTTAAACTTGGTTCCACCACAGGCACCCCAAGCTCAGTGTCAGGGAAAGCCAAAGACTTGAGAAGATAATTATACGAAAAAATGCTCAATTAGAAAGCCTTACCTTATTGCCATTGTGGGTCGCTTCATTCCTGTGTGTTTTTTTCCATATTCGACGCTATTTGAGCCATTTTTCAATTCCTCGGTATGCTGTTATTTTTAACACTCGCGAGTAGAGTGGCTTCGAGTATGCTGCTACTAGCATGGTGACGAGTAATTTTACAGCGGAACAATTTAAACTAGACCCTCTGTGAGCGTAAACTGGGTTGCCTTTGGTCTGTGTTTGTCCTCCTCAAAGTTTCGTACTCATTTCCAAACACCCTCACAGATTTTCAGTCCGGAAACGAAACACGATTTACTGCGTTGTCATACATGGCAATCCAGTCAGAAATGAGTAGAATTTCTCCGTTTTATTTTTACTTTTTCCTGTGTCGGAAAACGGAAAAGTTGCGCAATAGGTCTTTCCTGTCACTCCCCTGCTAAGTATTGTCTTTGTGCGAGAGTCTTTTACGCGTATCAGAGAGTAGTAGAAATGCGTAGACCATTTTTTTATCCGGTGCACACAGTATAATATTTAGTTAACCTGCAATGGTGTCGAAGTCATTGTAACGCGAATGGCGGTTTTAGTGGATCTGTAAAAAATATACTCTTATGGAGCTCAAGAGTGGAACGTCAATTGGATAAACAAGACAGGGGGTAAAAAATAAATATCTGGAATCTTAAGAGCGACGAGTAATGGACTTCGACAACAATTGCATCTTTCGCCCATAGAGTCGCATCAATGTGGGCTGTATTTCTAGTATTTTACAAACTGTGATGTTATGTGCAACACTGAAACCATAGTTAGTAGACTACCAATCTGGACCCCAGAGCTCTTCTCTTGACTAAGGGAGAGTCGAATATTACACAAAACGATTTCAACACGATCAATCCACAAAGACAGAAAAATCTCACAAACTCTGGGTAACTCTATGTAGGAGAACATGCGCCGTAGGGTTCTTATAGCCAAACATTTGCTATTTGAACCTTACGGCGTTTGCTCACTCCTCGTGCTAACATGAATGCACCATCTGGGGAACCTTGAAACGAAGTGTCTTCTCATTGGTTATCGTGAAGAATAATCAAAAGCGTCTCTAATTGGTGCATTCATGTTAGCAGGAGGAGTGAGCAGGAGCTGTAATGTTCAAATAGCCAATGTTTGGCTATAAGAACCCTACATAGAGTTAGCCAGAGTTTTGTGAAATTTTTTTGTCTGTGGATTGATTGTGTTGAAATCGTCTTGTGTAATATTCGAACTTTACTAATTTGCATATGTTGGTTGATATTTGATATGCGAGTTGTTTTCAAAAATATTAAAAGAATTTTTAGCCATTTTGTATTTCAAGTGTTCTTTCTTGCAAATTATTAATAGGTAGCCATAGTTCTGCAAGTCAGAAAATATTTGTTTAGTCATTCTAGAGTAAATTGAAGTTTATTTGGGAAGCCAACAATATGTCTTTATTTAAGCTTATCTACGGCGCATTTTGAAGTGCCCCTGTGACCAAAAATCAAGTCTTATTTTTCTTTGCATTTGAAAACTATGTTATCTAAACACTAAGCGAACAAAGTTTTAATCCTTGATTTCAAAAAGACACCTGATTATTTTAACTGGAATCTTCCTATTTAATGGTCGCCCATTACTAATAACCTTAAGTTCATGGCAGAGCTGGATCGAAGAGAAAATGACGTCAAAGGCTCACTAGTTTAAGAATGCAATCCGTGTGTACGCAGCAGAATTAACAATGATATGCAGCACCGGAATTTCGGGTTTTCAGACTTTTAAACTCGCGTTTTGAATATATAATAAGCTGCATTCACACGCTGAAATTTTAAGCTAGTGAACCTTTGACGTCACTTTTCCCTGGACCAAATCCTCTGAAGTTCAATCGGTCAGTTTTGAACGTGAGTAATGGCAGACGGACCGTGAAATCCTAAACTTATACTCAAAGTAAACAGCCTTTGGGTACAAGCAAACACACTTTCAAAATCTGAAGAAAAAAAGCAAGTGATTTTTTTTTTATCACAGGGGCACTTTAAGATTTAGGTGAATTTTTACGTTCTTGATCAAATTTAATTTATGCAACAATTATTTACAAACATGAAGCGATTTCAACAAGCAGTTATTTGTCACGTGACGTCACGGCGGCCATTTTGGTGTACCCAACTAATCCTCTGGAAATTGAGCTTTATTATCATGCTAGACTGCAAAACAGTCGTTTTCTTTCATTTTCGGAAGGCGCGAAGCGCCGTAAGCGTGATCCTCGCGTGTGAAGCGCGCGAGCCTCACACGCCCGTAGGGCGTGTGAGGCGAGAAACCGACTGTCGGCTTTTCATACAACAAATTTGTTCTAAGCAGGGGTTCGAATAATGTCACTAAGGTGTCAGAATTGTTTGACAGCTCCAACCACATCTTAAATTTGATACATTGTATGCCTTATTTTCGCGGGAAATTAGTTGTGTTGTCATGTTCAGTCGTTTTCTCTCCGCTATTCGGAAGGCGCGAAGTTTCGTACGTTCGATTCAGTGGTGTTTTGGAAAGGAAAGGCGTTTGTTTTTTCTGTTCAATGAGTCAACACCGAAAAAACCCACCCCACGTAGAGGAAGAAAACCAAAAGAAGCGACAGCGTCTGACAATTGCAGATTGTGCGGTTGTTTTAAAACGCAGTTTGGAAATGTTAGTTCAGCGGCAGAAAAGCTAAACTTATTTGATGTTATCTGCTCTTCCATAATGCTTTTGAGCGGACAAATGACAATAATTGTCGGGCGTTCGACTGAAGATGCATTTGACGAGTTGGAGGCTCTGTTTTTCGCCAAAACCGTTGAACAGCTGAAATATCAGGCTTTTTGCAAAGCCCGTTGGCAGCACACCAAAAACATCTCTTCCTTTGAGAGGCGATTCCACAGCTTTTTTTTGCTCCGATTTCAAAACATATCCTAAATCGCTCGCAAGCGCATCCCAATGTTGGAGACTGAAAATTATAGTCGTTGATTGCGTGAACTTAAGAGCTTCTGCCTGAGAGACCGGGGCAGACTTGGAAATGAAGGTACACAAAGTACTTATGTCGACTTATGTAATGTGCCAAATTTTCAGCTTCAACGACCTTTTTTTAGCCGAGTTCTGGATAGCTGCCCCTCAGGGGTCCCCAGAGGCTGATTTTCAGTGAAATTTTGGCCACATTTAAATCTCTCTTTTAGCAAGATGAAATTAATTTCAGGCAAAAACAAAACCATCTTTGTAAAGCCCTATCCTTAGGCTTTTATGGGTGAGAACATTAGCTCATGAAAATTTTTCGCTAGCTTGTGGCTGTTATCACAACTTGGTCATATTTGAAGCATATGTGAAGCAACCGGAAATGGCCTGTTTTTCAGACCAAATATTTTCCATGCCCATGTTTTATATCTTGAGGTCTCAGTATCCCTGCAAAGTTCAGCTCTTAGTTTAGTAATATCAAGAAAAAAATACTAAGGTCGAGGCTTTTTACTCAGAAAAAAACTTACGAGAAGATGGCTAACCAGGCCACTTCCGGTTAAAGTTTCAACAAAGCGTGTCTGCAAAAATCAGCCATTTAATTTCGATTATCTTTTTTCCTTCCAAGTTATGGTTAAAAGAGACTCTGAAGTTATATGTCACCGAAAAGACTTGTCGTTAATAAGAATTTTTTTATGTGATTGTTTTAGGACCGATCAGATAGTGGTCCGACAGCGGTTATGAATTTCTTGGAAGAAGTCTTGAAAATTACTGATAATAGAGCCGCTGCAAAAACTCTTTATTTACCTAACAACACATCTCTTGCTGGGAAATCACAATGCAAAATTGCATCTTTTTTGTCCAAACTGCAATGTTAAGTTTATCTCCTTTGTTCAACTCGTTCAATGTATCACGTCTGTGTCGCGTAGTAATGAAGCGCTAATTAATTAATCAGGATATAAGCAAGCTTTGTAGTTCCACTCAGTAGTACTATAACCACCTGTTTGAGCTTTAATATTTTCTGAAGAAAAAAGGACTTATCGGTCTCTTTAAATGCAACCACAACATCTGTCGTGACACTACTTGAGAATCGTTTTGAACCTTTAAGAAATTTCGAATATAATTAAAGTTAACACAAATTGCATTCACTCTTCCAGTCTATTTGCGAAGTGTCTGGATAAATTCACTTACAAAAAACGCTTACCTGGCTTCACTTTTACGGACATGTCCCTTTCCTACAATCCCTTAAAAGTGAGGTAACATTAGAAACTTTAGCCCCAGCGATAAATTGGTCGCAAGTGCGTCGTTGCGAGTTAGATATACACAGGTCGATTAATACCGTACGTGACGAGGTCATTGTAGTTTGCTGGCTATGACTGACTTGGAATTCAGTTGTTTTCTCGTGCAGATTCGTCTCCTTGATATTGCAGAGAATAATTATGATAGACTACCTGTATGAGAACGTCAATGGCATGATTTGTTTACTGAATATTTATTCATACCCGGTGCCCCAGTGTAAATGGCTCACGTATGTTGTAAATTATTGATAAGGAGGTCCAACACGGTCCGTTTTCGCCGCCAATCCGCTAAATTGCTTGAAGATTACTCATGGGCACTCTTTCCCTTTCTCTATCAGTATTTTCCTTTTGTTGCTTTCTCAAACAGCAGAGGTCCATGGTGGCATCCATACTGCATATATATCCAAAGATAGGACAGGGGTGGAGTGGGTTATCCTTCCGGCAAAGTCTACTGTTTTGGCAACTTGGGAAATAAAATATTTCAGCTTTCTTGGAGCCCTTAAAGACTACGGGTTTTTTTATGGCACCCGTAGCTGTAGATCACATGAAAAAGTAAGTCTTTATGGACTCACACTGAATTGCTGACCCTTAACTCTGGTTTCGGTAATAAGAAGCAACCTAGGCGGTAATCGCTCTGGAGGGCCATTGTGCATGCTGTAGGTGATTAGATAAGTCGTCACAAGGCCTAGTGCTCGATCGTACCTGCTGGAGCTTAAATTGGTTACTGCTCTTCTTTCCTGGACAGGATAATAATCACTGGTGCCCATTTATACATCTGGGTTGAGAGAGGCACTGTTAAAGAAAATTGCCTTCCCAAGACGACATGTCAACGCCCTAGTAACCAGGACCGCCCGATCCAGAGTCTAGCCCGCTAACGCGCTATGCCAGTTCCTTTTTGTGTAGAATCCGAATGTAATGTGGACTTTTATCTGTCCTAAATCAACAAAATGCATTGGGGAAGAAATAAATGGCCAGCACTTTCAAAGGAAAGTGGACACCTTGCCGGCTGCTGTGTTTATTTGAGAGAAAAGAAACAATCTGCGATCTACTAATTAAACTAATTTAATACATCGCAGATAGTTTTAATTAGTTTAATTAATAGATCGCAGATTGTTTCTTTTCTCGGAAATAAACAAAGAAGCCTGCAAGGTGTCCACTTTCTTTTGAAAGTTCTGGCCATTTATTTCTTCCCCGATACATTTTGTTGATTTAGGACAGATTAAAGTCCACATTACATTCGGCTTCTACACAAAAAGGAACTGGCATAGCGCGTTAGTGGGCTAGACTCTGGATCAGGCGGTCCTGGTTACTAGGGCGTTGACATGTCGTCTTGGGAAGTTAATTTTCTTTAACAGTGCCTCTCTCCACCCAGATGTATAAATGGGCACCAGTGATTATTATCCTGTCCAGGAAAGAAGAGCAGTAACCAATTTAAGCTCCAGCAGGTACGAGCGGGCACTAGGCCTTGTGACGACTTACCTTATCACCTACAGCATGCATAATGGCCCTCCAGGGCGACACCCGCCTAGGTTGCCTCTTATTACCGAACCCAGAGTTAAGGGTCAGCAATTCAGTATGAGTCCATAAAGACTTACTTTTTCATGTGATCTACAGCTACGGGTGCCAAAAAAAACCCCTAGTCCTTAAGGGCTCCAAGAAAGCTGAAATATTTTATTTCCCAAGTTGCCAAAACAGTAGACTTTGCCGGAAGGATAACCCACTCCACCCCTGTCCTATCTTTGGATATATATGCAGTATGAATGCCACCATGGACCTCTGCTGTTTGAGAAAGCAACAAAAGGAAAATACTGATAGAGAATCGGAAAGAGTGCCCGTGAGTAATTTTCTAGCAATTTAGCGGATTGGCAGCGAAAACGGACCGTGTTGGACTTCCTTATCAATTATTTACAACATACGTGAGCCATTTACACTGGGGCACTGGGTATGAACAAATATTCAGTAAACAAATCATGCCTTTGAGGTTCTCATACAGGTAGTCTATCATAATTATTCTCTGCAATATCAAGGAGACGAATCTGCACGAGAAAACAACTGAATTCCAAGTCAGTCATAGCCAGCAAACTACAATGACCTCGTCACGTACGGTATTAATCGACCTGTGTATATCTAACTCGCAACGACGCACTTGCGACCAATTTATCGCTGGGGCTAAAGTTTCTAATGTTACCTCACTTTTAAGGGATTGTAGGAAAGGGACATGTCCGTAAAAGTGAAGCCAGGTAAGCGTTTTTTGTAAGTGAATTTATCCAGACACTTCGCAAATAGACTGGAAGAGTGAATGCAATTTGTGTTAACTTTAATTATATTCGAAATTTCTTAAAGATTCAAAACGATTCTCAAGTAGTGTCACGACAGATGTTGTGGTTGCATTTAAAGAGACCGATAAGTCCTTTTTTCTTCAGAAAATATTAAAGCCCAAACAGGTGGTTATAGTACTACTGAGTGGAACTACAAAGCTTGCTTATATCCTGATTAATTACCTTAGTATTTTTTTCTTGATATTACTAAACTAAGGGCTGAACTTTGCATGGATACTAAGACCTCAAGATATAAAACATGGGCATGGAAAATATTTGGTCTGAAAAACAGGCCATTTCCGGTTGCTTCACATATGCTTCAAATATGACCAAGTTGTGATAACAGCCACAAGCTAGCGAAAAATTTTCATGAGCTAATGTTCTCACCCATAAAAGCCTAAGGATAGGGCTTTACAAAGATGGTTTTGTTTTTGCCTGAAATTAATTTCATCTTGCTAAAAGAGAGATTTAAATGTGGCCAAAATTGCACTGAAAATCAGCCTCTGGGGACCCCTGAGGGGCAGCTATCCAGAACTCGGCTAAAAAAAGGTCGTTGAAGCTGAAACTTTGGCATATTACATAAGTCGACATAAGTACTTTGTGTACCTTCATTTCCAAGTCTGCCCCGGTCTCTCAGGCAGAAGCTCTTAAGTAATTGTCGGTTTCGTTTCCTGAATCTTTAGGGTATTATGAACAACATATCAATTAGAGAACGTGATAGACACCGGAAATTCCGAAGTGATCATCTAGGCATGAATGTTAATTTACAATATTTCGATAACGTGGGATTTTTGACAGTGATTGAGAACACTAGAAATTGTGTTAAATAAACCTAAAATATTAAAACTTGTGACTTGGAGAACACTGCTTATTGAGAGGCGAGCATTCTTCATACCAAGTCCACGTCGTCCATTTTCCCGCGAGGTTTCTGTTTTACTGTGAAACTGATACGGCGTCTATATCTTTTTGATGAGGTGTGATAGACATTTGATGACAGGCTGTGTCAGAATTAAACCAATGGGAATTTCCCGTTGCTGGAAGAACGGGTAATTTTGAACGAATTTAATATATGCATAGCGGACAGTCGTATTTTTTCGCGTCTCTCCCCATTCTCCCTCGCCGTTTCTACACTCGCTCCAGACCTCTCGTTGGAATATTTACTGCGTCTCTTGCGTTCGCAAAAAATACGACTGTTTTGCAGTCTATTATCATGCAAAAAACAAGGTTACTGATCACGTGAGTGAAAACACCCCATAGTGTTTCGTTTCCGGAATGGCAAGGGCGGGAGAAAAGATCAAATATGTTGATGCGGCTCACTCGATTTGTCACGTTTCGAATTACGAAGACTGTTTACTTTACCAAATAGCATGGAAAGCGATAAATTTGGATTTTTCAACAGTATATCGCTTCTGTCTAACCCCAAATCATTCAGGGTGCCAAAGCTTTCTCTTTATGATCCATTTCCATTGCTTTTGTGTTCGGCACGTTTATATCTTGCCTTACTTCTGATTCACTTGTTCTCAAATTTACTTTTGCCTTTCGAAGATGTTTATATTTTCAGTAGGTCATTTTACAGTTGTTTGCTCAGCGACCTAGCCTATGGATGGCGGCGAGGCTGCCTGTGACCTTGTATTAGAGAGCGGGACGAGAACGACTACGAGTACAAGATTTTCTCACAGAAGAACAACACGCAAACCAGCGTCATTTTGGCGGGAAAAACGTGATACCGTCATCATTTTGGTACGAGGTTTTGGAAAAATGTTGTCGTGTCAAACAATTCAACAACACACTAGCACTTTCGGCATTTTTCGATAGGCAAGAAGGCTCAGCTACCAGCAATAAGAATAACTGAGCAACCTATGCTGCGAACAAAGAGTAAGATTAATCGACCGGGTTAGAAATTTTCGCTACAAACGGGCAGTCAAATCTCGTACTCGTTCTCGTCCGCGTCCAAGAATCTAAAGCTCTCTATTGATTTCGCCCCTACTGCTTTTATCATGTAAATTGTGTTGTTGAAATTCTAATTAGTCCGTATTAACGTTACAAAAGCACGAAGTTTTGTATCAAAACAGGGTCACCGGCAGTCTCGCTTCCATTTTAGAGCCATTTTTGAGCAAGAGCCGATACAACGTAGATTTGATTTTAGTGGTGTACTGTATTTCGGCTTGCCAAACCAGCCTTCTTCAGGTACAATGAAAGTTTACATTGGATTGCATCTATGTACACATATATAGTAAATGGATGTTGACGTAATACTGGAAAAAATGTGATAAAACATGGCAGTTACAACAAATTTGAATTCAAATGCCAAGAGTAACGGAAAATAACGGAAGTGACTCTAAATAACTTAAATAATAAACTGAAATCTAATACGTTTCTTCGCGGATATTGAGACCGTTGGGATTAATTGTCCTGCCTTTTGAAATTAAAAAGCTTCCCTGGCCTTACGGATCGAGTCTGTTAGAAAATATTTTTTCGTTAGGAATTAATTTCATGTCCTTAAAGATGTTGTGGGTAGAGGAGAGGAAATGTTCTGCGACTGTAGTAGGTTTGGATTTGGTGTTAGCGTTATCTAAAGTGCGGCGGTGTTCATTAGAACGGTCTTTTAAACGTCGTTTAGTTTCTCCTATGTACTGTAGATGGCATCTGTTACATGTTTCGCAAGTTATGTGGGAATTAATGGAGCGTGTTTCGCCAGTGGAGAAGAATGGGTAGTTGGTTATTCCATGGAAAATGTAAGGACAGGTAGCGCAGTTTTTGTCACAGCGAAAAGAACCGAATTAGAATGAATTACCGAAGTGCCGAATTAGAATGAATTACATTAGGGGACAGTTTAGCTGTTAGCTGTTTAACAGGTAGATGTAGGAAAGCATTTTTGCAGCGGTCAGAGGAAAGAAGTAGATCGTAGTGTTTTTTATTACGTTGAATATGCAAAGAAGTGAGGGATTATACAGGAGTACCCAACGGATCCGCTCCTCAAAATATCCGCTCCTCAGGCTAAGAATTTGCTGGCTGGTTACTAAATAATGGATGAGAAACTCTAGCTGGAAATTGTGCCGAAACGTTTTTCTTGCTGTGGTCGACCCTTTGAATACCGAAGCTGGCTAGAAAAAAAAAATCACTTCCCTTCTGGCTTCCTGCGGCTTTTGAAATTGTGCTCTGGTTAATTTTGGCTGGAGAAGTAAAATGACGCTGGCTGTGAGTGATAACTAAGGTGCACCGCAGGCTAGGGCAAAGTCGAGGGCGTGTATAAAATTGTCACTAAATTGATAGAAATTTGAAAGTGAAAAAAGGCGTGTGAAAATGTTAACTGAATGCTTTAGTCATTAAAACGCTGTCAGCAAACAATGCAATTTCTTTTTTAAACATCCCTGTCTTTTGTTATGGTGTCAATGTTGGGATTTAGACAGACAACTCATTTTATTTATTGCGCGCGGATATTCCATCTCAGAAGTGGCGGTTATCGTCGCGGTCGTTGTTTTGTGCCTCTAGTTTGGGTGATGCAACTAAATTTTTACGGGTTTTGGACAATTTTTGCTACATCCAAACTCTGCTGATTTCTAGGTAAGTAATCTTTTCATCTATGTCCTTGCTTTTATCTGAATGTCTTTTTGCAGGTTTTGATAAGTTTCTTTATGGACCGTCTCAACTGTCTTTTGTATTTTGTGAACCATCTTTAGTGCATCCTTCAGTCAGCAGCGGGCAGGGTCACTGTTCCAGTAGCCTGGTTAAGAGATCATCATAAAAGTGTGTCCAGCCGGTAAGAACGCCTTTTGATTTTATCATGTTGATCATGTTGATCTCGACAATGGCATGCACCTTCATTAAACCATGACTGTTCAGAAACACTTTTGTTTGACTGTAGCACATAAGGTCTTTTCCTTTCAGTCATTTCGTTTCGACAAAATGCCAGCAGCAAATAGAATGGTAAACGGAGTAATATGTGTAGTTCCATATTCGCGAAAATATAGCCCTCGCGTTCGTGTCTTGATTTCCAGAAATATCGGCTCTTCTAAGAAAATTGAAGCGAACCGTTCTCGCAGCTAAAACCACCCCAAATAGATGTGGTTAGTCTTGTTACTTATCTGCTATATACGATCAGTTAGAATGGAAAATAATAATAAAAAAAAAAGAACATTTGCCTAATCAGAGCGATTTTTCTTCTGAAGTGTTTTGCTGGCATCATTCTGGACAACCATTCTGACATAAGGCGTGTCTTTCGATTGACCTCAGATGTTTTTGTCTGTTTGGTGTATTGTTTTAACAGATACATCTAGGCACACTTCGGGATTAGAACTGCCTAAGTATCAAAGCCTTTTGAACCCTTGTTTTCTCTCGCTTGCCTTTTCTTTTACAAGGAGCCTGTTCACATGCTAATCGTCAATCTCTGGCACAACACCCTTGAAAACTTGTTATTTATTAATTAGGATGAAGTGTTGCAGGGATGTTTGTTATTTGATATTTGTATGTTATATCTACAGAATATTTGTATGCTATTCTTAGTTTGCGAAATGAAGTCTAACTCGGACAAATTGGAACGAGCCATAACTGAAAGAACCATAAAAGTACTTTTTGCGTTACTATTGCAAAAGCAGATTTTCTGGTCCTGAAGAGGCAAAATTCATGTTCTATTTCCAGTATTTCCCAGCAGTCAAGAATTTGCGAGAAGTTCCTTTTATACCCAAAGGGAGCAAACGAGTTCATAAGGCGAAACGAGTGCCTTAGTCTTCGATAATGCTACTATGTTGTTGCTGGATGGACAGAGTTAGATGTCGGTGCGAGTACAGTAATCAATACGCTCAAATGGCAACGGAAAGGAACGGCCGGCAGCCGGATAGTTTTTCGGAGGGGGATGATACGTTATATAACAAAATTTGTTCCGGAAGAGAAAATATTAAAAGGTACTACTGACAAAATGTGGCCCAGGTCAATACTGGAAAAAATAGACTATTAAAGGCTGTGTTTTCACTAGTGTGTAATATTTACTAGCTGAAAATTCTTTCTAGCGTGAAATTTGCTTTCACTGTGAAATTGAACCTGGAATATAGTCCGCTTCTCCCCTCAAGATAGCCGTTGCAGGTTTCAAAACTGGTCGGGGACGAACCGTGTTGAACGATTTCTCTTGAATTCATTCTCGCTATATTTATGCAGAAGAGACGAAGTTACTGTCAGGGAATGCACCTTAGGTCTGTTCAGAAAAGGAGGAGGTGATGAAATGTTGCTGATCATGTTGCCGACGGGCAAACACAATTTATTGCCATATTTTTAAAGCGTGAGAACACACCAGCTTATCCCATTGGTTCCTGGTTGAGGAACTGGGAAATGTAACAAAAAAAGGAATTGTATTTTGAAATAAGTGGAGAGCCGGATCGTTAGCTTGTTTGCATGACTCTTTGATTGACAGATTTTGACAGGTAACTGTCACTATGCGCAACGCGTTTGGGTTCGCTATTCAGTAGGACCAAATTATCATTTCATGAGGTAGTATGCGTGAATTTCCGGTCATAAAGGCAACATTTACTTATTTTTTTCTGGAGAAAACAGCTTGCATTTTTCACTCGTTAAACATAAGACAATGTGTCTTGACCGTATTCCCCGACTCTTGTTTCGGCTTTTTGTGGTCAAAGTTGTCCCAGGAGTGCCCCCCTTCCCCCGGGGTTTCACCCTGTCCAAGTGATAGTGTTCGTAACCAGCAAGACAACGATGTATTTCAAAAGGTGACGCAGCTCAAACAAGCAGTTGCTAATTTTATTTCATTTATAAAAAATTACTGTCACGGCCTTAAGTTAATTTTCAAGAACATTTTGTTTATCAATTAAAATAAAAAATATTAAATTTATGCCTTAAAACTGAAAAGCGTTACTAGACACTTACATTTCAAACACAGCTCATTAATAATGAGAAATTAATCTGTTATCATAGAATTTTATTTGCAGTACGGAATCCTTGCTCGTTTCCTGTTTGAAGAGCTCCATCCAACACGGTTACCTTTACCTTGCAGAAGTTAGAGGGTTTTTTGTATTTTTGGACATTAACAGTATTATCTATTTGGTAATGACAGTTTTCTTAATTTTACAACTGTTTGTGAAACGCCCTATTCAAATACTTTACTGGGGTCTCAAGGTTGGAGTGGAAAAAACACTTTTGCTGAAATTGACTTTACGGGTTTAGCAAAGCTTTTGCGGTGATTGCCAGTTATGGCTTTTGCTGTGAACAGTTGTCTTTTATCCTGTAAAGCTTTCGCAGCGATTGCTTCCCGGTTATGTAAGATTTAAGTGGTGGAGTTGAACTTACAAAAGGGACCTTTGCTGAAATTGTCTTTACAGGTTTAGCAAAGCTTTTGCGGTGATTGCCAGGTATGGCTTTTGCTGTGAACAGTTGTCTTTTATCCTGTAAAGCTTTCGCAGCGATTGCTTCCCGGTTATGTAAGATTTAAGTGGTGGAGTTGGACTTACAAAAAGGACTTTTGCTGAAATTGTCTTTACAGGTTTAGCAAAGCTTTTGCGGTGATTGCCAGTTATGGCTTTTGCTGTGAACAGTTGTCTTTTATCCTGTAAAGCTTTCGCAGCGATTGCTTCCCGGTTATGTAAGATTTAAGTGGTGGAGTTGGACTTACAAAAGGGACCTTTGCTGAAATTGTCTTTACAGGTTTAGCAAAGCTTTTGTGGTGATTGCCAGGTATGGCTTTTGCTGTGAACAGTTGTCTTTTATCCTGTAAAGCTTTCGCAGCGATTGTCCTTCGGTTATGTAAGATTTAAGTGTGGGGTTGTCTTTACAGGTTTAGCAAAGCTTTTGCGGTAATTGCTGTGAACAGTTCTCTTTTATCTTTTGAAGCCTTTGCAGCGACTGTGACTTTTGAGCGATTACGGCCTAGAGTTTGGCTGCATAGATAGTAAATCCGCGTTGGCGAGTAATAATTATGCAGTTATAATAATGTAGTAATCTATGGTTGTATTTTTAGATATGAAAAGCCATAACAAAGGCTACATGGATCCTCATCTGAATATGAAGAGGAGTCGGTATGCAGAAAAGGAAAGTGACAGGTATCCCGGCGATTGACCGTAAAGTTCTTTTTTCTATATGGTGTGCTTTCCCGGGAAATGATATCTACAGCACACCATATTGAAATATTTTTCATCGTCAAGGATTCGTAGACCATGATCATGACTTCCCGGCATTTGCTTTCTGCTGCACCGCATAACTATTCTTCATCATTATCTGTAAACTGTGCTTTCCTAACATGTTATATCTTCAGCACCGCATAATTGTTTCTGGTCGCTAGGAAAGACTCTGCCTTCTCGCAATTAGGTTCCGTCTGCATCGCAGAACTGTTATTCACCGTCGAGGATAGACTGTGCCCTCTTGTCATTTCATTTGGTCAGCATTGCAAAACTGTTCATTATCGTCAATGATAGCCTTCCCGGCATTTGATTTTTCTGCACCGCGTAATTGGTTTTCATTATTGAGTAAAGACTGTACCTTTTCCCTATTTGATTTCTTCTGCACCGAATATTGGTTTTTCATCACTCAAGTGTAAACTGTGATTTCCCACGATTTCTTATGCACCGCATTATTCTTCATCTTCAAGGAAAGACTGCGACATCTGTGACATTCTTGGCATTTGAGTCCGTAAGCACCGCATAGTTGTTCTTAGTTCATCATGAACGATAGCCTGTGTCTTTCTGGCATTTGTTTCCATCTGTATCACTTATGGTTCTTCATCATGAAGGATAGACGTTCCGTGCTTTTTCGGTAGATGATTTCCTATACACCAAATTTTATTTATATATCATAATTAATAGACTTTGCGTTCTTGGCGTGGAGTTTCTACAGCTACTGGGAGGGCGTGGCTTCGAGGTATCTGATTGGCGCTGGATAGACAATGCTTTTGTTCTATTTCATTTCGGCTTAAATAATATCATTGTTTTGGATACTGGAATGCGCCTTGCGGTCACTTGATTTTGTCCGTGCTGGATAGTGAGTTGTGCACAATGTTCATCGAAATTTTCGTTGCTTTCTAATGATAGCAGAACGCGTAATTTTAGATAAAGTTCAGAATTATGAGCTTTTGGAGGTGAAGTGGGGCAGAAGAAGAGTAAGTACGCGTTAAACGTTTGGCGAATGTGCTCTTCAGACATTCTCTTGATGAATCCAATTTCCTTACCAGTGTTTGGAACCCTGGAAACGTGGTTGTTTGTGGGTCCTGGTGTCAGTCTTTGCGTTCATATCAAGTAAACCAACTCTAAATTTATTTTTTCCGATCTCACAACTTTGCTCTCATTTGGATTGAAGTAAAGACGATTTATATTTTCCACAGACCAGTAAGAGAGTAGAAATGTTATTTTTATCCCGCGTTAATGTACACCGAAGTCATAAGCAAAGAAAATGGATCAAACACCACCAAGCTTTCGTTGAGTTATTTTTTTTGTATCACCTGGATAAAATGGTTCAATTTATTTTCCTGGCTGGCTAAATGTTGGTTATTTTTTTGGCTGGCAAAAAAGGGGAGAAAGAGACATTCCTGGCTGGGGAAATGCCTTTTTGGTAAATATCCTGGCTGGAAATTGTATTTTAAATTCTAGCTCTAGCTGGCTTTGGGGAGCGGAAATAATTTTGCCACAGAAGTTAATAATCAACCAAAAAACAATTAGTGACTGTTGAAATATTACTGGAGGCGATATCCAATCACTTTATAAATTTTTCTCGTTGGGTACTCCTGATTATAGATCGTTATGAAAGGTATACGTTCGGGTTTGTTTATCTGTTTAGGTTGCCGGGTATGTATGCGGGGAATGTCTGCAGCGCGTTGTATAGACCACTTTCATAAATAGCAACCGATTTGATATTCTATTGTATTTATGTTAATTGAACCTACTGGCCTAATTTTGGTTAACATATTCTTTTGAATTTTGTGCATTGCAGCGAGGCTAGAAAGGAATATCAGTATTAAAAGAAAAGAATATTTTATCGGGCCGCCATAATGAAAAAGGTCTATTTGTTTAGTAACAAAGTTGCATTTGTAACCTCGTTTCACAAGCGTGTCTTTAGTTCAGAGATGCGAATCTTGAACGTTTCGTCGGTAAAACAAATTCGTCGTAAGCGGAGTGCTAGGCTGAAAGGAATGGCTTTTTTTGGGGTGTAGAGGATGACAAAAATGATAAAGTAAATGTTGGTGTTTGTCCGTAAAGTTCGTGTATAGGTCTGTATTTATGTTTCTTTCACTAATTAGTGATACGTTAAATTCAAGGAAAGGAACATTGGTGGGAGAGTGTGACCTAGTGAATTTTATGGTAGGGTGAATGCTGTTGAGATAATCGATGAAAATTTTAAGGTTCCCAAAACTTTCAGTCCAGGTCATAAAAATGTCATCAATGTCATCTCAACCAAGTATGGGGTTGAAATGGGGCGTTCCTTGCAGCATTTTTTTCGAAAAACCCAAGGAAGAGGAGGCCATTTTGCTGCCCATATCTGTGACGTGGATTTGAAGGTAGGAGCTATGATTAAAAGTTAAGTTATTCATGGTGATGAGGTTGCAA
>NC_090892.1:71365173-71377673 GCF_036669925.1 Montipora capricornis | reverse complement strand
ATCTACGCATTTCTACTACCCCCTGAAACCTACCAAAGATAGGCGCAGAAGACTCGAGGCACAAAGAAAAGATTTAGCAGGGGAATGACAGGGAAGACCCTATTGTGCAACTTTTCCGATTTCCGGCAGAGGGAAAAAAAAAAGAAAAAAAGGAAAAATGCGACGCAAGATTTTTACTGGATTGCTACTGATGGCAACCCAGTGATATACTCGTCCCAGTCTTTCCGTGTGTCCATCAATCGACAGGTTAGCAACAAGTCGGTTTTTCCACCAAGGTAAGTATTCTTTCCCACTTGTCAAGAAGAGACATCTGTAAATGCTGGAAGGTCCTTTACCTTTGTGTCAATAGCGTGTCTTGTCACATGCGTCTCTCTTGAAAAGATGGCGCTTTTAGTAATAATTTGGGTGAAGTTTACTCTAATGTATAGACTATTTGACAATCATTCCTTTGAACACGAAATATCAAGAATAAAGTTATTCGACATTTCCATAAATCTAAGACTAAGAATGAAAATTTGTTGAGTGGCAAAGATGTTAAAAGAGTTCAATGTTAAACGTTTGAATATCAGTTGACATGGCCATCCAACTGCACTCTTAATATTTCCTGTTAAATAAGTATTAAATAGTCTTTATTGGAAAATCAGACTTAACAGACGTGAATCTTTATAATCGAAATCTTGAATAATAATAAAAACAATTTAAAATCTACAATCAGATGTAAAAAGATATAAAAAGGGACAATCAAACATCACGGTATATAATCACAAGTTTAAAAAGGCCCTTGTAATTCAGCTGTAGCTGCAAGAGGGGTAAATAAACTGATCAATCAATCAATCAATCAATCAATCAATTAAACGAGTTTTTGTATCTTGCAGTTTTTATCTGGGGAAGCTGGAATTCATGCCTTTTTTTCCTTAATATTCTTGTCCATTTTGGTGACAGCAAATCTTAGAGTGAATGGTCTTTCATGATGGTCTTTCATTATGGTCTTCCATGGTGGTCTTTTTTTGGTGGTGCTGCAACAAGCAACTGATTATCCAAAATCATTCTTTTTAGGCCTTGATTATAAATCACATTTAAGGTGTTCAGAGTTAGGGTTAGGGTTAGGATAGGAAATAAATCAAATGTGGTTCAGCATTGCTGAATGGGCAGCACTAAAAGTCAGAATCTAGAACCGGAATCTCGAATCCTGCATCACCCAGTCTTTGAAGATGAAATCACTGGTGTTCGCAATATACCACCCCAAACTGTATTCAATGCCCATAACTCAGTGATCATATAGTCATTGATAATTTTTTTCAGTTGAAGACCCTGCTAAGGTCCTTCCTTTATTTTAGCACTGGAGCAATAACAGGAAAACTGTAAACTGAAATCAACAAATTAATGCAAATCAAATCATTTTACCTAGATTTAAAACAATAATGTATGGGAAGCACAGCTTGAGGTTTATGGGGCCTTTTATCTGGTCAAAGATCAGTTAACGCTTTTAAAAATCAAGCAGATATCGCAACACAACGTCATAATTATTAGGGATTGCTATTTATGTAACAACTTAAGATAGATTTACTTACATTTTTAGGAGTACATTTTAGCGGTGCATATTTTTTGGGAAACATTTTAGGAATTTTGGTTATGCACAAGTGGGAGGGAAATAGACGAAGGCTGTTGAGGTAATAGGGACAGGAATGTATAAATAAGGAAAATACAAATACTTGGGAAAGAGGGTGGTTGGGCAGGGCTGTGCCCTAGCAGCGCCTTGTGGCCCCTGGCAACTAACGTTTGTCTTCGGGAGACAAGGAAATCTTACATGTGTACAAACATTAGCTGCTGAGCACCCTAGATTTCAAAATTTCAGAGCTTTGGGCTCCCTAAAACATTTCTTAGAGCACAACCTTGGTGGGAATAATTAAAGGGTTTTATTAAGTTTTTAGATAGGTGTCTCCAATTAGTTTCTGACAAGCTAAAACCAATGACACATTGATAAAGTTATTGATAATAATTGTTATTGATTGATTGGTTAAATGTTGAAAATTGAAGACTTGGCTAACTTTATCAACACCTATTCATCTACAAAATATCTTTGGTTTTCTTTCATAAATAATTTGTTGGCTTCATGACTCTAATAATGCTAAGAAATATTGGGCCCTTTCTTTTCTTTCTTTTTTTAGAAGACTTAAAAGTGTGAGTCATGGCATCAAACTTAAATTCAAAGAAATCTCCATCAAGATCAACCATAGAGGGGTTATTCACCAAAGCTCAGAAGGCTCAAAGGGCAGTTCAAGAAGATTACAAAAATGCAAGTGGGAAAAAGGGCAAGGTGCCATCAGCCAAGGATGCTAAACCTGAGCTCAAGTCAAAAGAAAAACCATGCAAGCCTTCTCAAGCTGCAGGCTCCAAACCTAATCCTGCACCAAATTTCAATATTTCCAGTGAATTTGAAAAGAAAGAGTATTTCGATTCAGAGGAAGTTTTGGGTGAAAAAATTAAGCAACTGGCTGAGTGGATCAGAGAAAGTCATTACTGCATCATGTTCACAGGAGCAGGGGTAAGCACAAGCACAGGAATCCCAGATTTTCGAAGTGGAGTTAATACTGTGCTGCCCACTGGACCAGGAATCTGGGAACGTAAGGCCAAAGGAGTTCAGTTGCCATCCCAGAAGAAGAAGATTCAGTCTGTTCTCCAAGCTTTCCCATCACTATCCCACATGGCCATTGTTAAGCTACAAGAGGAAGGCCTGGTTAAATTTGTTGTTAGCCAGAACACGGATGGCCTGCACCGGAGGTCTGGGTTAGATCCAGATTTCTTGGCTGAGCTTCATGGGAATACTAACATGGAAAAGTGCCTAAAATGTGGAATAAAGTACATGAGGGATTTCAGAACTCGCTCTTCTCGTAAAGTCCACGATCACCTCACAGGACGCCGTTGTGATGATCAGCAGTGTGGGGGACCTTTAGTAGATTCCATTATCAATTTTAATGAAGATCTTCCACAAGATGAGCTAGATAAGGCATGTGAAAGGGCAAGGCTGGCTGACCTCTGCATTGTTTTGGGGTCAAGCCTAAGAGTTTACCCTGCAGCTGACATACCTGGGGAAATGATCAAGAGGGGTGCAAAGGTTGTGATTGTTAATCTTCAAAAAACACCACTGAGCAGAAAGTGTGCTATGGAAGTTCATGCTAGGATTGATAGTCTGATTGCAGGATTAATGAAGCGACTGGGTTTTGAAATTCCTTCATTCAAGTTGAAACGCTGCATTGCCATACGTGTGACATCAGATTCTCTCACTATTCAAGGACTTGACCCTTCCACAAAAAAGAACCCTTACTCCTTCATTAAAGATATAACACTTGAACTACCAGCTCTTGGACTCAAAACTGTGTTAATTAAAGAGCCCTTTGTTGCCAAGATCCCATCCCATGTGGTCCCATCAGAGGAAGTCCCTCTAACAGCAAATTTGACCTTAGCCTTAAAGGGACATTATGGTGAACCAGAAATCAAAATAAATCACATTATCACTGACATGCAACGCACAGTCTTAATGCTTCAATATGATTTTGCTAAAGCTGAATGGCAAATTGAGACATAAATAAATTTAAAGCAAATCGAAAGGCATTCAGCAGATGGATGGGCATCTACCTCACCAAGTGGACACCAGGCCCACTAGTTCAAAATCGTTGCATCAATATAAGACCAGTAAAGCTCATGGGTAAATAGTACAGGGCTATTATTAAATTTCACTTACCTGCCAAAGAACTAAGGCTAGAACTGACCTTGTTTTGATGGAAACCTCACTCTTTTTTGTATTTCTTATAAATTATGGCTTCTTGAGACAAGTTTGGCAGGCCAGTTAAGTTTATTTAGACCCCTACCCAAGGACGGTCTCAATTTGACAGCCTTGGTAGCCTTCTTCATAAACCTTCTGCATTTAAAGGTCCTCACACCATCCCAAAATGTGCTGCTCCACAACAACAAAATAGTTGGGTTCTAATCGAGTTACCAACCTTACAGTCTCCAAAGGTCATTTGGAGGACCTCATTAAATCCCTTCTTAGGAGCTTCTCGCTCTGACTCGCAAAAATAGCTCACTGAAGAATTTACTTGTAGGTAGGTGATGTTCTTTCCAGATAGCTAGCATAAGAACAACATTGTCAACTTAACAGAAACAGTGAGTTGTTGATCAAACCTGGGTCAGTCCTGTATTTCCCACTCATATGGCAGGTCACCAAGCACTTACTTTACTTTTGTTTCTATAATGTTGCCAGATTATTTTAGTGCCCAAGATCAAGGAAGAAACAAAATTATGAGGAGGTAGTGTGGCCCAGTGGTTAGGACGGTCTCAATTTGACAGCCTTGGTAGCCTTCTTCATAAACCTTCTGCATTTAAAGGTCCTCACACCATCCCAAAATGTGCTGCTCCACAACAACAAAATAGTTGGGTTCTAATCGAGTTACCAACCTTACAGTCTCCAAAGGTCATTTGGAGGACCTCATTAAATCCCTTCTTAGGAGCTTCTCGCTCTGACTCGCAAAAATAGCTCACTGAAGAATTTACTTGTAGGTAGGTGATGTTCTTTCCAGATAGCTAGCATAAGAACAACATTGTCAACTTAACAGAAACAGTGAGTTGTTGATCAAACCTGGGTCAGTCCTGTATTTCCCACTCATATGGCAGGTCACCAAGCACTTACTTTACTTTTGTTTCTATAATGTTGCCAGATTATTTTAGTGCCCAAGATCAAGGAAGAAACAAAATTATGAGGAGGTAGTGTGGCCCAGTGGTTAGGACGCTTGCCTTGAGATCTGGAGTTCCCGGGTTCACGACTCTTTCTGACCACTCATTGAATTCATTCCTGGTAGTCCCTGGTTCAATTTCTCACCTGCACCTGTAAATAGCCAACTGGTTTGCCTCCGGCCAGTTGGGATTCTTAACAGTTGTTGTTGTTGTTGTGTTCTGTCATTAATTGTGTTTCATTGGCCCTGAAAAGCCCCTATGGGGAGTGGTCAATTAAGTATGTATTGTATTGTCAACAATTGAAAAAGGCCACAGAGAGTGGATTGAAGGAATATCAACTACAGAGGAAAGAGGCTGTAGGTTATAGGTTGTTGGTTATACTCTAGTATGTGAGGTTCATTATTTCAAGATCTTGCAAATAAACATGAGCATTATTACAAGCCTTTATTTATTACTACTCGCCTGACTCACTGACAAAAGGTGAAAAGTATTTATTAATTTCACCTTTTGTCAGAATCAGACATCTACAGTGTAGTATTTTCAAAAGTCAAGTGCTCTGGGAGATAAGATTGTAGACATATATTGTTGGCTGAAATCTAGGGCAAACAACCAAGTTGAACATTTCAGGTCAATTTTATTGCATTTTAATAAAACCATTTTTCGCTGTACAATGTACCTGTAACTCTGCAAAATCACATTAATAAAAGACACAGTCCCTCTGACAAAGACTTTCCAAATTATATCACTACCTATGTAGTGAGTCACAATTACTTATTGTCTGGTCTTGCAATCATCATTCTAAATTTACTGACATACTACCGACAGGTTACCAACACTTTACAGACTGTCGACCAACTGTTGGCCGACAGATGGCCTACAAGCAGTTAACATTTCAGCAAATTGTAAATAAAGTTGTCGGCTGACTGCTGGCCAACAGTTGGTGAACTGTCGGCAGCCTATCGGTTGGCGGAGGGGAGATATTCTTCACAATTACTTAAAGTGAAATATGTTAGGGTGAAAAACAAGACACCTATAGTTTTTACACATTAAAGCATTGCGGTCACTGGCTGAATTAATCATATAAATTAATGTTTACCTTCAAATTTAATTAAAATCATACTCGCAATCCAAATAACAAGAAGAATGACAACACTAATATTGTATTTTAGTATAATACACAGGTGATTATACAAAATCGCGTGCTCTCATTGGCTCGCTATCTCGGATTATCAGCCGATAATCCCCTCGACGGACAAAATGGCTGCCAGTAGTTGTTTTGCCACTGTAAGGAAAGATGATTTCGTGTTGAAATGTTTTTTTTTTCTCTTTTTTGAAATAATCACCTGTGTATTTATACTAAAACAATTATTCTCCTCAGGCTCAGTGATTATCAGTGAATATTCACCTCGACTTCGTCTTGGTGAGTATTCACCGATAATCACTTCGCCTTCGGCGAATAATTATTGTTAAATAATAATTATTGTAGAATGCAACTACACTTCATAAAATTTCTATGTACGTGCAAAATACTTACTTAACTTCTGCCTAAACTTTCAATTCAATGTACATGTACTATAAAGCTAATTGTCTTTTATCTCTAAGAAACTGATCATGGATGTTGGTAAATTAAGGTTCCCACCAATATATTGAGGTTAAGTTAGAGTTCTTAAGAACAGAGGATATGCTTAATTAATTAATTAATTAATTAATTAAGTTATTAAAAAAGCCACTGTATAATCTTTATTGTACAATGAGTTACATACTATAAATCATTACGACTGGTATTGGTTTTAAATAACATTAAATTTCTGTCTTTCTAAGATCGCAATTATTGCTAGAGGGCAGCAGCAGTCTTATATAGAGTTTATAATAATATTGTTCTTTATTGTTTACCTTTTCTCTCATTAAAGAGTTATTATTATCCTGCTGGCAATGATGTAATGTGGTAGAATCATGATTAATTTTTTCATTTCATAATGATCATAATAATTATACATTGTTTTGTGTGAGTGCTTAGCTAGAGCAATGAGTTTTATTATTTTACTGAAAGAAAACTCTTAGGTAAGTAAGCTTTAAATAATTTTATAAAATTAATTATGTATGTTTAGCTTTTTTGGATTGTTGATAGAGGTCATCTACAATGCTATCTTCTAGCTCCTTGTATCTTCTTGTAAGGGAATTGTAAATATTTGGAGAATTGGCGAATGGCTTAGTAATCAAATTGTACTGGGGAGCACAGCTGACCACATGCTTGAAAGTTGCTCCAGTAGATTCTCTTTCCAAGCCATGCTTTGCGCGATAAGCACACCCTAAGCAAGCAGAGTTAGTGGTGTCTTTAATGGTGTAGACTGGAGCATTGAAGATGTCTGCTAGTACCTGAAGTATGGCAAGATTAGAGGAGGCACCCCCAGTGGCTAAAATGCGTGTGTTTGGACCTATAAAAACAAGTTTCAAACAGGCAGCAAAAATCACAATAATCAAACTTGTTGTGATAATGATAATAGTTATTACATGATCTAATTTTTATCTGCAACATAAATTGTCATTATGAAAATAGGAAAATTAATTACAGGAACTGTACAACAACTGGTGAATTGCCCGGAAATGAGACTATTTCACTGCCCCATAAAGAAGCAGGCTCATAACTGCTTCTGTTGTTGCTCATGTTAATCGAAATACCCAGTATATAATTGCATGATACTGTTTTGTTCTTACAGCGCCTTTCAATAACATGCGGACTCTTAAATTCAAAGGTCAACCGACAAATGCGTTTTTCGCTACCGTCAATCAAATGGTCGGCGGCTCCTCCCAGCTTCCGACTTTGTTGACTGAACTGGGCTTAACAATGTGATTTGATTATTACGCACTCGGCAGTAGTCGGAAGCTTGGAGGAGCCGCCGAACATTTGATTGACGGTAGCGAAAAACGCATTTGTCGGTTGACCTTTGAATTTAAGAGTCCGCATGTTATTGAAAGGCGCAGTAATAATTATGTGAGGCACTGTTCCTTTGCAAAAAGGATCTATTGCTAGTATCACTCCCAACATACTGATATCAAAGGTGGTAGTAACAGTGTTCTTACCTGCTGTGTAACCTAGTGCTTCTGCATGAGCTCTTTTTGCCATAAATTGTCCTTCAACAAGAGCTCTGATTTCCACATGCTTTGGAAATGACTCCACTCTCTCACCTCTTTCATTAAAGCGGTGGACTCCAACAGCAAATGGTGTTATCTCTGTGACTTCAAAATAGATTCCAATATTTCCACCATTGCCAGGGCTGCTCTCCTTAAGAGCCTTTTCAAACAGTTCCCACGAGCCATCCGCTGAAGAATCCCTTAAAGATTCTCGTGTCAAGGATCCATTTTTAAAGCAAAGGAGAGCCATGTATGCATTTTCTTAAAAAAAAAATGTAAATACATGACTATATTGTTACTGAAGTTTCTAAAAGATACATTTGTACAGGCTTTTCATGCAGCTTTTCGTGAATTAATACCTACCTTCAACTGGATTGACAAATATGTGCCCCTCTAAAGCCGGTTTTGGGGTTTTGAAACACAACATAAGAGTGTCACTTGTGCCAAGACTAACTGCAATATCACCCTCTTCTAGCCTCATTCCTGCTAAGGAAGCTGGGTTGTCACCAGTAAATGCAACAACTTTGCAGTCAGGATCAAATCCATACTCCAGTACCATGTATTGTGATATTGGTCCTATCACATCATATGATGGGACAACTTCACCAAGTTTGTCTTTCAGGTCAGGGGCGCAAGCCTTTGTTCAAAATCAAAGAAAAGTCAAACTCTTTAGAAAAGAAAGCATGATTGTTGATGTTTAGAGATACTTTTTAAGACCTTTAATACACAATAAATTTATACAAACAGAACTAAATTTTCCAAAATTTGGACCATTTTACTCAAACCACCAGCAAAGTGCTAGTGATTTGCAAGCCTAAGCGAACGCCAGTCCAACATTAGTTAATGAGCAAGAAGCATTCAAATTTTCAATTTCAATTTTTAAATTTACTTTTGTCACGTTTCCTGATGCCATGGGTGAATGGCAAATGTCAAAGATAACATATACTACACTCTGGACCATTTACTATTTTCAATTGTTAAATATGTCATCCATTTGATCTACAAATTTAAACTACCAGTATTTTCTGACACCTTAAGATTATAACTAGCCTGTTCCTGGAACAGGCTAGATTATAACTAACCTCAAGACATTTGTTTTCCCAAGTATAAGTATGAATATTCATAAGATTCATTCCTGATCCATCACTGAAATCTATGGGTGCATAGTCAGCAATAAAGAGACTGGCAGCAAAGCTGCTGACAAGAGAAATCCTTTCACAGATGCTGAATGCATCACCCTTTTCTTGGTACATTTTGGCAATCTGATTTCCTGTAAAGCGTTCATAAGCCCTAGATCCCGTTATATTGCTCAAATTTTGTGGACCTTGTAGGACATCTTCCAAGGCACGGCATTGGGTTCCTGTGCTAGAGTCCATCCAAATGGGAGAATCAGAAATGGAAAATGAATCCTGTTTGAAAAATCATTTGCAAATATTTAAGTTGGCCTGACTTGTTTTCTGACAATAATAATATTGTACTTGATTACTTCTACCTTCTCATAGGTAGGTAACTGCTTAAAAGTCTCTATTCTCTTGATTGGCTAATACCATCATACCCATTCTAAGGCTTCAATTTAATCTCCCCCTTTCCAACCCTCTACGATGAATAAAAGTCCAACTAACAGTCTATTGGGGATGCAAGCAAGTTCCAAGCTAGCAAGCTTTCTTTCCAAAAGTCAAATTGGTCACATCTTCAGAGAATAATGATGGAAGAGAAATGCAGAGAAACGTCCATTCAGTTCAATGCTGCTGAATCAAGAAATCTTAAATTTGGAGGTCAATAAACTTCAATCACTGGCCTTCTTGTGATTACAGACTTAGGTCAAAATTTTGTTCAATCAACACTATTTTTTAAGTGGGGTTTTTTGAAACTATGAAATGGTTCAATACATTTTATGTGTCACACATACAAGATTAAAAAAAAACCATTAGATATTGCATACCCATTATAAATTGCTGTATCGATTGGCTTCATAGAAAATGGATTTATTAACCTTTGAGAAGGGTCAAGATGACAGTGCATAAGGAGGACACATGCATTTAGAACACTCTGAATAGACAGTGATCACAATAGTAATTAAATGAGCAAAGAAAACAAAGAAGCTGATTTTAAAGTTCAATGTGACCCAGTATTCTAAGTTTTTTTTCCTTCTGGCTAATTGCATATAATTAAAAAAGAAGGCATGAGAGAACCTTTCTTCATGGTAATTAAATACCCAAATCAAATTAACAAACCTTTTAAAGAAGACAACACGGCTTCAATTTGATTTGTAAACTGCTTTTCATATTACAACATTATTTTGCCATTCTGATATAAAGGCCCACTCAAATTCCTTTTGATACAGAACCATTTGTTTTGATAACACAATGTAGCATGAAAAAATTGCCACAAAATCTGCATAGTACCTACAACTTTCTGCTTTATCTCAAACAACACAGAAGTAACCCAAAAGTAACAATAGGGAGCTGAAGCATGCACGTTTTTGAGACATGGACGGCAACTGGAAGAGATCATTTCATGTGCCAGGACAGTGGTGTCTCCCAGATTTTTATAGTAATCATCTCTAATGGAGGAAAGATACTTTGCAATGTAAAGGTGGAAGTGACAAGACAAGTTAAAAGGGAAAACAGCTCACTTCTGGTTGCCATCCATGGCTCAAAAACGTCGCATGCTTAAAGTGCCCCTGTGATAAAAAAAACCACTTTCCTTTTTCCTTCGGATTTGGAAAGTGTGTTTGCTTAACACCTGACTGGCAAAATTTTGAGCTTTGATTTTTATCCAAAGGCCGTTTACTTTGAGTGTAAGTTTTGGATTTCACGGTCCGCCATTACTCACGTTCAAAAGTGACCGATTGGACCTCAGACGGTTGGATCCTGGGAAAAGTGACGTCAGAGGTTCACTAGCTTAAAATTTCAGCGTGTGAACGCAGCTTATTATATGCAAAGCGTGAGTTTAAAAGTCTGAAAGCCCAAAACCCCCATGCTGCATATTAATTCTGTGGCGTACACACGTATTGCATTCTTAAACTAGTGAGCCTTTGATGTCATTTTCTCCTCGATCCAGCTCTCTCAAGAACATAATGTTAGTAATGGCGGACCACTAAATAGGAAAATTGCAGTTAAAATAAAGAGGTGTCTTTTTGAAATCAAGGCTTAAAACGTGGGTCACTTAGTGTTTTGTTAACAGTTTTGAAATCCAAAGAAAAATATGAATTGATTGTTTGGTCACAGGGGCACTTTAATTTAAAATCCCTAATTAGCCAGTATCAAAAAATTATACCATAATATTCTTTGTTTGTCCCTCCAAAATTTTGCACAAGCATTGTTTTTATGTTTTTAAATATCTCTTGGGACTTACCATGGTCCGAAGAGAAACTAGAAACAATGCTTATGCCAAATTTTGGAGGGACAAACAAAGAGTATTATCATGGTATTTTTTATAATTTTATTGGCTAATTTGTGAGGCTTCTTCAAAAACTTCAAACCCAATGAGATAATGTGCATAGCACTGAAAATGCAAAAACAAGGCAAAATGCCCCACATGCCCTGCCAGGGTGGGCCTTGGGTGTTGAGTCAAGTTCAGTTACAATGTAGAACTAGGGGTTGGTAAACCAACGAAATACAATTACTTGGTATAGCAACAACAAGAAGCTTTATTTGAACAACCATACATTTACAAAAAGTATTGCAAAAGTAAACTAAAACTACGTGGGATGTTTTTAAAGTTACATCGCTAACGATTTGTCATGTAAATCAGAGGAAGGTGAAACATTGACAGTAAAGGCAAATAGCCTTTGCGACGTTGACAGTATTTTAATTTTTTTTTGTTCTGGATTTTGGTCATTAGGGACCTTAAGCAAGGACGACGACGATGATTACGAGAACATTATCTAAAAATATTATTTCCCGTTACTGTTAAAGTAATAATTTTGCGATTACTCTGTGTCATGCAGCTTGGGAAGTGTGAATACACAATCCAAGAATATAATTGATGAGAATGGTGTGGTTATTCAGAGAGAAAATTGAAAATTCATTGTAATGTGCTCTCGTCCTCCACATGACCTCAAATTTGATCATTTCACGCCGTAGTCAAGACGAGAACGGCAAAGAAATGTATCAAAATGTAAAACGCACGTGCAGGGCGCGCTAAGCGATTGTTTTTCCACTAAATGTGCAAATGTGTGGCATTCTCGTAGTCGTTGCTTAAGGTCCCTATTGTGTGAACACTACAAACAAAATGTATATGGTTATGTTAATATTGCTCTTTGGAGTTCAACAAATAACAGGAACTAGAAAAATGGTACGAGGTAACGACGGTAATTTCACATATTTGTGATTTGTTTGTCTTACAAATTAACATTTCTTGGAGACAACAGGAACACAAGGAAATCACCATATAGGTGATGGTTGCTGCAGAATGAATATTTACCAAGTAAAACAATTGAAATTTATTTATAAACATTTACCTTCTAAAATAAATATAATTGCTGCCTTGTGCTATCTGTGTTTCTTGGGTAAAAATCCAAACCTTTTTGGTGCAAACCCTTTGGAGAACATCCCCGATTGATCGTTTTTGGATTTCGATGCCATTTTCAGCAACAAAATCTATTATTCAATGCACCGTACTTACTTTAAATG
>NC_090892.1:71335173-71355173 GCF_036669925.1 Montipora capricornis | reverse complement strand
TGAATCTGGCAACCACAGTGCCCTATGAAATTGGAAATAACTTAAACAAACTCTTTAAACTAACATTTTACAAGGGACACCATTGTTAATGCCCTGCGAAGAACAAAGATTAAATTGAAAAAAGAGTTGGTCTGGAGTTTATCCACAATGGACAGTTAGTGGCTGCATTCACCAATGTAGAGAACAAACACATCAAGTTTCTTCTCAAGCAACCAGGTGTTCAAGGAGCTATTCAATTTCCAAAGAACTATGGTAGTGTGCAACAGTACCTGGGTGAATTTGGGTACGTGGCCTGAAACTGAAACTTGTGGAGCCAAACAACTTGTTGAGCTTAGTACTTAAACTGGGTAGATAATTATGTCTACAAATATTGTCTATTCAACCAACAGTTTCTCCTAATTTTGTGTACCATTCACTTGTTGCCGTTCCTTAATTAAAAAAATCGCTAATTCAATTAAGGATTCAAGTCCTTTCAAATCATCAGAGTTACTTTGCGCCACCAGGAACAAACGAAAAAATACAAGCAATGAAGACAAACTGCTCAAAAATGCACGACTCCCTTTGAAACAGCAAAACGGGCCGGGGATCCTGAAGTCACTAAAAAGTGCTGCATGCTACGTGGATGTTTGCAGAACGATCGCAAGTTGTAATCACTGAAAGAAAACTCCACTCCAGATTTGATAGATGATGGTCGTGCAAGACTCGCCAAGCACGTGGAACACCCAACAGGATTGTTTGTTGTTTGGCACAGCAGATGAACGAAAAATTGTTCCCCTCACTATTAAGTTCCAACCCGATAAGACCAATCTTGCCCAAATACAACAACAATTTGGGCAGCAGGCAAGCTCATCACAAGCCATCGAAGTTGGCATAAAGCAGCATAGCGCTTCACCTGAAGTTCGATCATGATGGACACAAACAAGAGCTGAAAAAACTTCATAATGGTCAGACGGCCAAATGCGATTGACCCAACACTCATTAGAGCGGCTCAGTTATCGGACATCAAAGTGCTGAACAAACCAAGGGATTTCGTCGTAAAAATGTTCACTCAGCAACGTCTTCTTCCTCCACAGAATAAAGTTCAAAGGCAATCCTGGTTTTTAATCACATGCTAGACCAATTCATAAACTGGATAAAGTGGATTGGCAAATTGATTGCCAGAACAATGCGTCATTTCTGTCCCGCTAAGTTCAAAGAAGCGACGGTCAAGAGACTCACAAGAGAAGGCTGAGCGAATGTCCACCGATCTAACCAATCCCAATGTAAACAATTGGCGTGACGTCGAATAGCACAAGGATAACACAGTTTTTCCCGCTCGCTGAATTCTGATTGGTCAGTTTAAATTTCAGTAGCTCTCGCCGTATGCAAGGAGGAATAGATCACGTTTTAGAGCGTTCCCAGAATGCTGCTGTGCCATCAAGATAATTTCAGACATGGTGGATGACAAAATCCCGGAAAGGTTTGAGCTGTTGGGGCAAACGATCGAACAGTTTGTAGAAACCACAAGACAGATAGGAATAATTGTAAGTGACTTTCAACCTGGAAGTCAAGGAGTTCTCAATCAGAAAATGTAAGTGATTCAAAGACGCGTATGTCGTCAACGTACGTTTCTGATAATTATAACTCAGTTCCTGCAGCTTGATCGACAGAAGTGGATGGATTCACGACCAAGTGAATGATCGACCCTGCGAAACCACAGCTGTAAACTTCAATTCATCTTACAGACTTTTTACCTTTTATTTTGCCAGAAACTCAATGATAGACAACATGAGGGAAATTGAAAAGTGTAAAAGTCATGTTCAAGATGTTGAGGTTCCCTTGGAAGTGTTTGAGTAAGTTCTTTAGCATGTATAGGATCACTTCTATCTTTCGTCGTGACCCGCACTTCAAATATTTTTAACAATCGAATGCGGTTCAGCGTTGTCTGTAATCAACCCACGTTACTGAGACCACACGAGACTTTGGGCAAAATTTTATTGAACAGCGCTACTAACAGGGCGTAACTAATCGATCGAAATCGATCATCGAAAATGTAATCGATTAATCGATAATACTCGATATTTGTCAATTGATTAGTCAATTTAATCGATTGAAATCGATAATCACAATTTGGAGCGATTTCAGAATACCCCCCTCACCGAGTAGCCTTAGTGCTCAGATGCCGAGGTCCGTGGTCGGCAGTCTGGCAGGGAATGACTGGTTTCGTGGAAAGCGCTACAGTGGTCCGCGGTCCGAGGTCCCACAGTGGGCGACTAAGTGTTTGTGGAAGTGCTACCGTGGTCTGAGGTCCCGCAGTGGGCGACTAAGTGTTGTTGAAAATGCTACCGCAGTCCGAAGTCCCGGAGTGGGCGGCTAAGTGTTTGTGGAAGTGCTACCGTAGTCCGCACTCCTGTAGTGGGTTACTAAGCTTTTGTTGAAAGTGCTACTGCGGTCCACAGTCCCATAGTGGGCAATGAATGTAAGTGAGAAAATGATAGGGAAATGAAGATTTCAAAAGAGTGCTTAGGCCTTATGACTGAAACGAATACTTAGGCTTAATCAGTAAACGAGTGCTATATTCCAGGGTTCTCATTAAGTGCCGGCAGCCGGCTAAAAAACCGGCTACTTTAAATTTAGAGCCATCTACTTTTCGGTCATAAACTTGCTCTTAACAAGTGGCACTCGCTTCTCCCGCCGCCTACTTTTATATTTAAGCCGTCTACTCCAAAACTTATTGAGAACCCTGATATTCTTCGCACGCTCTCGGTAGAACGTGTAGTTAACCGAACCCCCCAAAAAAAGCTAAGATTTCAAAAGAGTGCTTAGGCCTTATGACTGAAACGAGGGCTTAGGCTTAATCAGTAAACGAGTGCTATATTCTTCACACGATCTCGGTAGAACGTGTAGTTAAACGAACCCTAAAATAAAAGCTAAGATTTTAAGAGTGCTTAGGCCTTATCACTGAAACGGGCGCTTAGGCTTAATCAGTAAACGAGTGCTGTGTTGTTCTTACGATCTCGATAGAACGTGTAGTTAACCGAACCCTAAAATAAAAGCTAAGATTTTAAAAGAGTGCTTAGGCCTAATCACTGAAACGGGCGCTTAGGCTTAATCAGTAAACAAGTGCTATATTGTTCACACACTCTCGGTAGAACGTGTAGTTAACGGGACCGTAAGAAAAGGAAAGATTTATGAAGAGTGACAACTGACTGCCAGTCAGTGTGGAGATCGTGTAAACAAAATGTTTGACAACTGGTAGTTAATGAGAGAAATTCATGTCATTCACTTTTATTTCATTTAACCATGCAAAGTGCAACAAACAGGCTAATTGGAAAAGGAATTGGAGGGCACATCCGCATTTTTAATACGTGAAAGTTAATGGGGATATTTCGAAATTGATCGTAGAAATGGTTAATCGTGACAAATTGGTCATTGTTGAGGTCAAAAAACAGACTTGAAAAATTGAAAAATGTATCTTAAAAAATGTGATTAAACGGAGAATGTTCCTATTATGAGAGGTGATTATTACTTCGAAGGTATTCCCTCATAGGAGCAGTGATGTCGTTGTGCAGGGGTTTAGCGATGGCATTGTCAAATTCCTGACTGGTGACATTGGTACTGTTTGGCCAAGGGTTAGTCACACACATGTAGGGTTAAAAACTCCTCGCAATATTAAGAAATGCTGGCCTGCATTACATGTTTGGATTGTTACGCATGTAATTATGATTGGTTAAGCATGTAATTATGCTTGAAAATTTCTCCGATAAAGTAGATGTAAGCCTCTTCATTATAGTGAAGCATTTCGATAGCAACGTATTAGACAATGCCGTAAGAATTTTTTTTTTTCGTCCTAACTGGACCCGCTTTAATTCATGAAGTACATGTCATTGAGATAGATATCCTCGAACGTTGATTCTTAAGATAAAAAGTGTCACCTCCTTGCCAAGTCCTGCTAGAACGTTACTTTTTTATTGTTTTTGGTGTGCGTAACTCATCTAAAAGGAGACAAAGAAGGCCGTGCGACTTCCGTTGAACTTTTATTTCAGTAATTTTTATGTGAATGGAAACACAGAAGTGTAAATTATACATCAAGCCATACTAACTAACAGGTAGAAGGCGATTGATTTATTGATTGATGGATTGATTAATTGTGATATATTTTTTTTGGGAAGAGACAATAATTAAACAAGGCGGCAATTATGATTTTTTTTTTGGGAAGAGACAATAATTAGACAAAGCCGCATACCTTCCCTCAAACCTTCCTTGCAATGATTTGAATTTCAACTTTTTCGCAAAATGTCGAGGGACAATAGACGCTAGAATACATATCAAGACATCGATACAGTTTCAGGCGATGTAATTTCAGATTTTGGGCGGCATTGCCCTGGTTCCAGCATTTGAAAATTGCCATAACAACGGTGAAAGATTTAACCACTGCGGGACTGTGGTGGCAGTGCCGAGTGTGGAGTACATATGTAAATTACGCTCCACTGTAGGACTGCAGTAGCACAAGTGAACTATGCACAACTGCGGGACTGCGGTAGCAGCTTTCTAAGGTTCAATGTAAGTGAGGGGGTATTCTAGAATCAAGCCCACAATTTTTTTATCACATCGGTGGAAATCGAAAATCAAACACGCGATTTGATCTTATCATAACACTGCATATCACTTTCCTTCAAGCTTACCTTCGAATCCACTTACTTTCTTCAATGGTAGTAACTTTTCTTTTTTTTTTTGTGACTCATTCTAGAGTAAAACTGCAAACTTTTTGAAAGAGAATCTTCGTCCATTTACTTTTCGATAAAATCGATACCTAATTACAAAAATCGATCAAAATCAATAGTCACAAAGACGCGAGTGATCGATTTCTATCGATTTTCAATATTGATTAATTAGTATCGATTACGATCGATTACAATCGAGTATTGAAAATATCGATTAGTTACGATTAGTTACTGTACTAACAATACTGAACCGATTACTGGACAATAAACCAGGAACGCCAAATTGCGCAAACTGGAGAAAAAAGATGAGTGGGTTGAGTGAGAAGGATACTAAAGTAAGCTAAAATATTCTAAGTTAAAAGAGTGAATGAGTTGATAAGAATTACGCCGGAAACATAGACAGTAACTTGGCTGCCATAGATTTTGAGAACTGGTCGCCAGCTGGCGAATCACATTTTGTCTGGTAACCCAGGGTATACAGTAGACAACTTCTGTATTTGTGTGATGAAATCATTCGGAACTCGTAGCTAGAACACGACTCACCTTTCTTTTCCCACTGAAATAGTGTCTAAATACAACAAGAAAATCTGTTTCACACACATTAATAGCACAAAATGTACTTTGATGTACTTCGATCACCAAGTTTACTAGGCACCATAATTATTGTTTCAATGAATGAAATGATACATGAAATTGAATCATGACTTCATGGGATCATGGGCACACTTAAACACCATGTGCTTCTTGCTGGTTACATGAGTTTATGTGGCCGGAAGATGAAGATTCGGCCAGAAGGTTCATTGAAAATTTAAATCCATGGTCAGTTGTGAATGCTGAGAACATTGATTACCGAAGGACCTCCTCGGAATTAACTTGGTATTGTTAATATATTGATAATGAACCTGGACATTGCATAATGAGTTTGAAATTTGTATAGAAACTTCAAAAAGCAACCTGTACCCATAACGTAAAGTAGGTTGGAGAACTTTTCCCTTCTATTAGAAAGCTGACACCTGCAAAATTGGCTACACAAGGTGATTAATAAACAGAGATAAATATCAGTAGAAAAGTACTCTCAGAAAACAAGTTCCTCTGATTCTAGAGGCTACTGAAACTGTGCGAGGCACTCCATTTATTTTATCCCAGTCTGAGACTGGTATGAGCATTGTGGTTGTGTGGAGGCCTAGGCCGAGCAATTTTAATATTGCTTTTACAAGTGATAAAGGTAGGAGAATAAAGAAACTACATTTTGAAAAGGAGACATGCAATGTTAGACTTGCTATGGAAAAAACGAACTTAAAACGATATGTGAATAACTCCCATTAAAATGACCGTAAAGAACGCCATCACCAAACTAAAGACAAAAGCCAAAAGCCTCTTGCTCCTTTTTTCTTGCTATTTAATAATTATGACTTTCCTTACATCCAAAGTAACATTTAAAATCATGTTCTTATGTAAGTCAATAAGTAAGTTGGCGACCAAAATTTATGATCTGGCAACCAGATTTTTCCCCTTAGTTGCCACCTGGCACCTGAGAAAAAAAGTTAATTTCAAGCCCTGTGGTGACTAGATTTTCAGAACTGGTCGCCAGCTGGTGAATCACGTTTTGTCTGATACCCCAGGATAAACAGTAGACAACTATTGTATTTGAATTATGATAAAATCATTCAGAACTGGTTGCTAGAACACGACTCACCTTTCTTTCCCCATGAAAATAATGTATATTAAATACTACGAGAAAATCGTTTTATACATTATTTTAGTGGGGGAAAAAATTAATGGTGAGTCGTGTTCTAGCTACCATTTCCGAATAATTTCATCATATAAAGATTTAAATACAAAAGCTAGACTTCAACTGTTTACTGTTTATCCTGGGTTATCAGACAAAAAAATGTGATTCGCCAGCTGGTGACCAGTTCTGAAATCTAGTAGCTAGCACTCAGTTTTTGGTTGCATTGGCGACCAGGGAGTCATAATTTGAAGCTCTAGGTCCATAACTACCCCTTGTTTCGACGAACCTCGTTTAGGGACTGTTTGGAGAAGAGAGCGATAGCATTCCAGGACGACTCGGTGTCAATAATAGTCTTGCACATGAGAAGCCAACTGTGAGGCTGAAGGATGATTGTGTAACGATGAGACAAGATGTGTAGGTGCGGTATAATTATTAGGCCAAGCATAAGACAGGAAATCAATCACTATTTTATCCTGGTAGTCTGGGAGAAGTATTCTCCAGTTCAAGAGCAAGAGCGATGTGGGAAATAAAACCTTGGCGCTGAAGGCATTGGCTGAGAATGGCGCGAAGCAAGTAAATGTCAGACCATAGCTGACGCGTTGAAAGATTCATGTCTGTATCCGCTCTGGGTCAAGGTGGCCGTAGATTGAGTGCCATTGTTGAGTATCCATCATTGTGAAGGAATCATGGTACGACGTTTGGAGCAATGTAGCATAGGATGGTCAGCTTTGCACACTCGGCATCAGTGATGCTCTTTGTAAGCAGCTGTATCTTGCTGATCACACTCGCAAGCACCGATATACATGTAATTCCAGGTTCTACAAGCCTTGGGAACAGTGGGTGGAACTGCTTGCTGATGATTGCCAGATACCCTGACAGAATTTTGACGAGGATTCTTGTTCGTGGTCACGAATTTCTTAAATTGGAATGACAGAAAAAGGTCATTGCCTGATCCCCTGTATAGACTTGAGATCTGGCCAATCCAAGCTCGACTTGTTTGGTGATAAATTTATGAAAAGTGTGGATGCTAACCCACAAGTAACTAATTGCTTTAATGGTTAGTAACTCGAGATGAGCTACATGTAGCATTGCATCCTTTACCAAAGAATCATACGATTTTATCATGATCAAAAAACCCAAAACAAATTTAGGCAGTTCTAATTTGTCATAATCACCTTGAATAGAGGGAGTGAAATCTGCAGCCAGTCGATGGTGAGCTTGTTACGTCGTGGCTCGGCAGTTTCAACAGAGTAGGAAAATCTGCCTGCATGTTTTCATGTGGGCCTTCCTGTCGACTAATGTTAAGAACTTTCATTTCTAATTCAAGCTTTTCCTTCTGAAGCTTGATCAGTTGAAGCTGCTGATCAAATGAGAGAGTAGAAAGGCCTGTATCCTTGGCTGAAAGTGGCAATGGAGGAGCGGAATGGGCCACAGCTGACTTTGATTTTATATAGCAGGCTCAGCGGAGTGTTTGATAGGCGGCGGATTGTATGGCACAGGATCGCTTTGTTCGTCTAGGTTGAAGTCGTCATTGTGGTCGTGGAACAGCTCGCCCAAAGGGAAATCGTACTAGAAATCTGGATCGTAAACCTCTTTTGTCTTACGTTTTGGACGTGCACCTGCCGAGAGTGCCATGGAGAGCTTGGAGGAAAATCGACCTGGGTGAATAGAAGACCTTACATCTCCAGATCTTAGGAAAGATGAGACACTAAGATCCGCACGCTTGATTATAAGAGACATCCGATATCTCTTTCTCTAGTTAATTAACCATCATTCATCAATGATTTCTCACTCTTATCGACAACGAAATTCATCATCACAGTGGTCAAAATGTTGTGTGCCTCGTGAGTCCACAACAAATGGACTGCTGTGGAACACTGTGATGACAAAAACAGAGTACAAACAACACTGATCCACCATCAATTTGTTTTTTACCACAATATTCAACATCAAAGAGAAGGTTTATGTCAGAGCATGACCGAGATCATGACACAAAGAAAAAGCAAGCATTGTTTATAACTGTCTCATAATATGATTGGTTTATTTTCCAAAATGAGCATTCCTGATTGGCTATTACATTGCATGACACATTGATGCAAGCATGATGCAAGCAGCATTGTCGACTCTTATTGACAGGGGCAAATTTGCCAATCAGATTGCGAGATAACAAAATTTCATTAATAATATTCATCAGTCCTCATGTGCCCAACAAATTGACCTGTTCCCAGCTGTGTGGCTTCCTCTTGGAGGCAGTGGGGCCCAGTGGTTGGGACACTTGCCTTGAGATCCCAAGTTTTTGGGTTTAAGACCTGTTCTGACTACTCATTGAATTGGATCCAAGCAATCCCTGGTAGTTGGGATTCTTAATAGTTGTTGTTGTTGTTTTTGTTCTGTTCTATTCTGTCGTTTCGTTGATGGTGTTTCATTGGCCTAGAAAAGCCCCTTTGGTGATCGGTAAATTGTGTTTATTGTTGTATTCATAGTTCAGTTTGTAGAGCATTTTACCGGCATCGCAGAGGTCATAGGTTCAAATCCCATTGAAACTGCCTTAATTTTTCAGGTGTATATAAAGCGACAATAATATTGTTGCTTGAATTGGCCAGTTAGGTTCTAGGATCACCTCTATCTTTCGTCCTCTAGGCATTATACATGTATTAACTATCCTTTGATGTTGTTGGAAGCAGCGATCATCAAAATTAAAGCCTACATAATGGAGTGCAGTTGCACTTAACCTAGTACGTAAATGCAACTTGGCAAATAGTGCAATAGTACAAATGTATATCTTTAAAATAATAATTATTAATAAAGAGCCTACTGTAACTTTGCAGGGGGTTCATTAAGGGTCGGGTACCAGGGAAAGTGGCTGGCTGTGCACACGCATTTGCCATGACTTTGTCTGGCTGTTTTCATCTTTTCTGCTCACTTTTTTAAATTTAGTACCAAAAGTACAAAATGTAGGTATTAGAAATGCCCAGCTTATTCTTATTTATTTTGAAGCCCTTGAACTGTGGCCTATTGCTCACAGGCCATGGCTTTCTCTTGGTAACTGACTTTTGGAACTCTAGAATCTTGGGTGAGATGAGAGAGTTGTGATTTTTTTGTTAACTGATAGGTTGTTCTTTCATGTGGCAAAATGTGACACAAATGCTGTTATTTCTGGTAATTTCTATTTTGCTTTGTAGGTATATTGATCAAGGGAGAAATCCACAGCTGTACACAAAAGATTGCCTTGAGAAAGCACTCGAGAAAAATCAACAAGTGAATGGAAAAATAGATGCCTACAAAGTAAGCATTTTCTGTCAAAATTCTTTTAGCTAGTGCAGGTTTTCAGTATTCTTTCTTTTTGGAGCCCCTGTTTGCAGCTGTTTTTTTTTTCTGCATTTCTAAGCTTAAAACATGAAAGTTATTCTGAACCATTGTTTGTCCAGGGAAGTCTATGATTTATCATAATATTAGCTCTTGATAAGCTCCTCATTAATTTTGAACCAAATACAACTATTATTTGCCAGGACAATCTTGGGAGTTAAGCACTTACAGTTGTAGAAGATGGGGAGTGGCTCAAAAATTTAATGGTGTCACTTTGCAATGTCCTGTTTTGTTCCATTGTTCCAAAGGGCTTGTAGTGGTCCAGGATGCAGCTAATTGTGAAACCACAGGCTATAGGTGGCTCTGATTCCTCCTTTGAACTTTTTATAATACATGTACATGTACATAATTTGTAACTTCATTTTTTTAAACATTTTTCAGGATTTTAGTTCACTCTTGGTAACGGAACTGTCAAAGCACTTTCCAAAGGAAATTGAAGAATACCAGAAAATAAAACAGAAGCAGCTAGAACCTTAAAAGAGTTCCACATTCTATGCTGGCATCAAGAAAAGAAGCTCTGTATATTTTGTTAGTAAATTTGATGATTCAAAAAATGAGGTCAAGCTTGAAGGAAAAAGTTCACCTTAAGAAGTAAAGCAGTTTGTGGGACATGCATGTGGTTAACCATTTACCGGTATTTAATGCCAAATATCACTACAAATCATGCTATTACCTATACAAATACAAGGTGCTACCTTTCAAGCAATATTCTTTCTTGCTAATTATTTTTCTAGAACTTCACAAGCCAAAGTAGGCAAAGTTTGCAAGGCATTAATCTAATGAAGAAGGTGCATATAAAGGCACCATAATGTGGAATTCATTCAGTTACTCTTGCTGTAATCCAAGTTAGCTCCGCCTTGTTGCACATGCTTCACTCCCTTTTCTCTGTGCACAATTTGGGTGAAAGACTTCGTATGAAAAATTTACTGGAAACTCGTATGCCATACTGTTTCGACATTTCCACAAACTACCACAAGCAAAGTTTTTCTCTTTTGCCATTTTGCTTTAAACCCTTCTAGTTTTTGAAAGAATGTGGTGTTGGAGCATTCTCTATCCCCTGTAATCTCAAGATAATCATAGAGTATGCTATAGTTTTAATAAAATTAATTAAAATTAATTGTTCAAAGCAAAATGTCCATAATGGTAACTCTTGAGGATCCTTTTGTTGTGCTACATGTGTTCCATTACATTACATCCACACTGTAATTGCAGTTATTGGCAAGAACAAAAGTACCAATGCGTGCTATATGGCAGCTCCACAACTTTGAATTCCAGCAATAACATTCATGTCACACTTTCTAAAGGAGGGGGCAAATTTACCGGTACTAAGAACTACATGTATTGCTAGTTATAATTATCAGAAGCACGTGACCTTGAAGCGTTTAACTCTGGTTCAGAGCTGGGGTTTTTTTTAGTTTAAAATTTTCCGTATGAGGATGTAACGTAGCTTGTGCATTTTCCTGCGCATGCAGCTTCAATCTTATTTTTGTCCATATTTGAAATAGGCGTCCTAAAATCCCCAGCTTTGTGCCAAGGAAAAGAGTTGCAAGTTACACACTTCAAGGTCATGAGCTGTGACCACATACATAATAAGTCCCTGAACAGCTATATGCCTTGCACACCCTTAAATAGTCTGCATTAAGCTGTGACAATTTAGTGGAGCAAGGAGCAAGGATGGCACAGTCGGTTAGTGCGCGGCCTTGGTGCAAGAGGTCTTGAGTTCGATTCCCGGATCTCGCATCCTTGTTTCGACTTCTTTCCTTTCCATGTAGCTAAGTAGCTTTAAATACCCATAAAACAGAGCACTGATGGAGAGGGGGGAGGAAAATGAGCGCACCGTCGACCTCAGGTTTGTCAGTTGAATTACTGTTACGAGTTATCGACGTTAAATATGGTTGCTTTACTTTTACTTTTGCTTTACTTTAGTGCTAGGTTATTGTAGCTTAGCGAGATCAGTCATTGAGTGTTCTTCTCCTGTCTGGGCAGTGCTACTGTCATGCCTAGAGGATTTCTAAGAATCCATACACAAGAAAGCCCTTAAGATAATTTTCAGCAAGACAGAGTAAGCTGATACCTTGACCATGGCAAGCGTAGACACACGTTAAGTCAGGTGCTTTGCTGCTTGTCAGAGGTTCATCATAAATGCGCGGCAGCATCTGCCCCTCATGGAAGTTATCCCCGTCCCCGTGTACCATGAGTGTGAATAATTTTTATTCTTTTTTTCTGAAATCTGAGACCCATACTTGGCCACACTAATAATAATAATAATAATAATAATAATAATAATAATAATAATAATAATAATAATAATAATAATTTAATACTTCTATGGCGCAAAATGCATTACAATATATGATCTAATGCGCCTTACAAATACAACTAAATAAGTTATAAATATAAAATATAACCAATGGCATGTAAATCTAAGCTACATTATTCAAAATTCTATGGACATATGTACATAATATGTACATTATTTATATCATGTATATTAAGGAAAAAGCAGAAAAATAATAATACTAACGTCTATAAAAATATAATGTCAAATTTAAGAGAAATAGGCCTGTTTAAAAAGATAAGTTTTCAGTTCTCTCTTAAAGATGTTCATAAGTCCTCTGCCCTCAGGGAAGGTGGTGAAGTATTCCAAAGCTCTTGTGCGGCCACAGAGAAAGCTCTATCACCAGTTGTTCTTGCAGATCTTATTGCAGGTCAAACTAAAATGTTGCTAGACTAAATGATTTTATTACCATTAAATATCAACATATTGTGTAACCATGTATGCCTATTAATTTTGTTGGCCTACCCAGCAATTCAGCTATTGCTGCAACTGGGTAAATTAATAAGCAAGCATCTATCATTCTACTCTGGTTATTACACACCTTATGGGTATTGCCACAAAAATGTCCTGGTGTCAATAAAGGCAATTGAAATAATTTATGAAATGGGGCTTATTGACAGTATTAATCACTCACTGAAAATGTCCCCATTAATTTAACCCTTTGACATCCAAAGCGGCCGAAAGCGGCCAGACTGTCTAATGCTAGACGATTTTACTAGTCAATGGGGAACCCCTGGGAGTCAATTGGTTAACTAAGGAACAAATTTATTTCCTTTTAACCCTTTTACTCCTACAGCTGCCCCAATCGAGGAGTAAAATCGTCTGGCATTAAACAGTAAAATCTCATATGTAAAATCTAAAATCTATATGAGATTTTACTGCCCCATCGGTAAAATATGGTTAATGGAACGTGACGGTACTAAAAGTGGCTATTCATGTCGCATTAGTTATCCTCATGTTCTTTGGAGTCGGTTGTTCAAGGTCATAAAATCAATGGTCTTGTTGTAAATAAAATGAGGACATAAAGACTTTGTTCCTAGATCTCACTTTGTAACGTACATCTGCATTGGCCAAATCTGTTAAGGCCTCATTCATAACTGTTAAAGAGCATTTGTAATGCCTACCTGTTACATAGTAGAACCCATACAACTGGCTACTTTAATAGACAGAGTCTAGCTATAAAAGACTCAGTTAGCCGTCCAAGGTTCACTTGGCAGTTTGTCTTCTATAGTAAACCAACTAGCTGTTTGCAATTTTAAAGTTTTTCCCCTCCCTCCCACCTTCCCTTTGGAGATGGGTTGGATATATTGCTTTGCCTTTATTAAAATTGGGACACCCCTGCATGGTGTGGTTTAGTCTGTGCAGTGACTTTCCCCAAGTTTGCTAGCTTGTTTGCCTTTGTACATTGCTTGCTAACCAATATTCTTGTACAATCCAGCACGTGCTGTTTACCACTCAGCTTGTAGTGCTGGGGAGATAGGTGATGTTGTTCTACATCAGGCAATCCGGAAGTCGCATACATGTAGGCTAACTACATGTAGTCGCAAGGCAGTGTTCCCCTCAAAAAATGCCAATACGTCTATTGTCTCGTTCTATTGTGGCTTACGTTATGCGTTAAAAGCTAACTGTGTTGATAACAAGGAACAGTGACATTAATGTAGATTATAGTGTGTCGCCTTGGGGTCTAAGGCACCAGTATCGGTTCCCATAAAGAATGGTGGTCCTTTTACATGTACTCCAAGACTGACTTATGGGGAGTTGATTTCTCAATCTAAATTAATTACTTGTGGACGAAATCCTGTGGTGTTTTCATTGAAACTAGACCCTCCGTGAGGGTACACTGGGTTGCCTGTGGTACGTGCAGCGTTACAGGCAATTTTTTTCAAGTTGGTGGGTCATTAAGACCATTTAAGGGGTCACCCAGAAGTCATACCAGCAGAGGCCCTTTGGCTCACAGGTCCGCACACGTTCGTACGACGAAACAGCTCCTTTTCTGAGGTTAAAAACCTGGCTACCGGCCTATTAATTAATCATTTGTCAGAAAGAAGAAATTCCTGTCCTCTTTAAAAAAAGTTGACACGCATTGCGTACGTGTGGTAGTGAAGTAACACAGCGATTTATTCCATAATGTCAACTGAGCTGTGTGTTGTCTTCCAGGAGATTCAAGTTGTCCTTGCGTAATATGTAGCTCTAAAAGTGCACGATATTGTTTTGGTATTGTCTATCATTGTAGTGCCATGGTAGAAGTCTTGGGTAAATAGCCTGAGAAGACATGTGGTTACTAGCAAAGTACTGAGCCCAGAAAGATTGAAGAAAATAAATGGGAAGTGAAAAACATTGTCTTCTGGGATGACATGTTGACAGTTGTCTTTGCGTAATATGTAGGTCTAACAGTACACGATATTGTTTTGGTATTGCCTATCATTGTAGCGCCATGGTAGAAGTCTTAGATAAATAGCCACTTTAGAAGACATGTGGTTACTAGCAAAGTACTGAACCCAGAGAGACTGAAGAAAATAAAAGGGAATCGAGAAACATTGGCTTCTGGGCTGACATGTTGATCATGCAACTTCTTTCCACCACAAGTGTAAGCGTGCACTGAGAGCATCTGACAGCTTTGTAAACAAAAGTTGAAAGCTGAAATTATTTCCTAGGAATTCGGCAGGGTTAGTATCTGGATGGGCGACCTAAGAAATATACCACTCAGTAACAGAAGCATAGGACAGAGAATTCCATTTTAATGCTATCAAATGCGAACCAAGCAAGATACAGATTTTGTTAGCTTGCTTTATGCAAAACAAATATTGATGTAAAAGTAAATAAATATGGATACACAATTTTTAAGAAGAGCAGAAGGAAGTTTCAGGACGGTCGATCGAGCATAAAATATTTTGCCATCGGTAACAAAATCTACGACATGAAAACAACATTAATTTTGGACAACGAATATAAAAAGTTACCATCAGCGAAAAATAGTTTGGGAGATTCTAGTTGTTTTGTTTTAATTGTACAATTTTTGCTGAACAGAGTAAATCGCACATCGAATTTGTCAGAAAGAAGAAATTCCTTTCCTCTTTAAAAAAAGTTGACACACATCGCTTACGTGTGGTAGTGAAGTAACACAGCGATTTATTCCATAATGTCAACTGAGCTGTGTGTTGTCTTCCAGGAGATTCAAGTTGAACTTGCGTAATATGTAGCTCTAATAGTGCACGATATTGTTTTGGTATTGTCTATCATTGTAGTGCCATGGTAGAAGTCTTGGGTAAAAAGCCTGAGAAGACATGTGGTTACTAGCAAAGTACTGAACCCAGAAAGATTGAAGAAAATAAATGGGAAGTGAAAAACATTCTCTTCTGGGAGAGACATGTTGACAGAATAAAAGGGAATCGAGAAACATTGGCTTCTGGGCTGAAATGTTGATGATGCAACTTCTTTCCACCACAAGTGTAAGCGTGTACTGACAGTACCTGACAGTTTTGTAAACAAAAGTTTAAAGTTGAAGTTAAGCCCTGTGCGGTGGGTTAGTATCTGGATGGGCGACCTAAGAAATATACCACTGAGTAACAGAAGCATAGGACCGAAAATTCTATTTTAATGCTATCAAATGCGAACCAAGCAAGATACAGATTTTGTAAGCTTGCTTTATGCAAAACAAATATTGATGTAAAAGTAAATAAATATGGATACACAGTTTTTAAGAAGAGCAGAAGGAAGTTTCAGGACGGTTGATCGAGAATAAAATATTTTGCCATCGGTAACAAAATTTACGACGTGAAAACAACATTAATTTTGAACCACGAATATAAAAATTAACCATCAGCGAAAAACAATTTGGGAGATTTTAGTTGTTTTGTTGTAATTGTACTTTTGGCTGCACCGAGTAAATCGCACATCGAATTCAGCGGGCAGAGTGTTCAAGTTACCGCGGCATGTTTACTCGCGAAACAGTGAAGCATCTGTGTCAAATGATGCCAAGATACCGGGTTTTTGTTTTTGTTAGTTTTCTTTTTCTTTCAATTGTTATAAATTTTGACAAGAAATGCGCGAATTCAACACAAAGATCACTCTCAGAGGTCACAGTGACCATTGTTTCTGGAAAATCAAAAATTTACTCTCCAAGACAAGGTTATTTATCACCAGGTAATTCCATCGTTTTGGTAATAGCAGCTACTTTATTATACATGAGCGTCACAATATTTTGCCCATTTTGGGGGTCATTTTGTTGAAACTCAAGCACGCTTCCAACAGACCTGTTTATTTTCGTGACTTATGCGTTACCACAAAAATTCTCCCCGTATCACATTTCAACACATGTATGCAAATTTGCTAAGCTCGAAAATTACACATGATAAATTTACAAAAGCTAGAAATTTCACAGAAATATTTTCCAGCGAAACATTTATTGAAACAAGCAACATATTTGCTACAAGAGGCAAGAAACCCTTCCTATTTCAGTTGCGTGCGAGCAAGCGAAACACACAATCACAAAGCATATGCAATTAAATAAATTTCTGACAGTTCACATCAAACCCTTTTCGAAAGAACCTTGACCGTAAATAATAAAGCACAAAAGAGACAACAAGCTTTCATTCAAATAATTTTTCACTGTCACATTTCCAATTTGTTTTTACCTTTGCTGAGTTGAGTCTTAAAATGAATGTTACTTGCCAGACAAACAGGCAAACTTTAAATAGATGCGACTTCAGTAAACACTGTGAGACACACAACAGAGATCACAGATCTACTTGTGGTGTTCGATTCCTTCTCTGTCTTTGTTGAACCCGTAAGTTACCAGAGAAATTTCCATTTGGTTTCAGTGTTGTACGTAACACCACCTTGGCGAAATATTAGAAGTACAGCATATTTTGATTTCGGCTCGACGGGCGAAAGATTCACGCTGTCGAAGTCCATTACTCGTCGCTTTTTTAAGATTCCAGATCTTTATGTTTCACCGCCTGTCTTGACGTTCCATTCTTGAGCTCCATGTGGGTATATTTTCTTTAAAAATGTACTAAAAAGCCATTCGCGTTACAATGACTTTCGACGCCAGAGCAAGCTACGCATTACCCCAGCCCCCTCAAACCTAACAAAATACGCACAGAAGACTCCATGCACAAAGACACCACTTAGCAGGGGAGTGACAGGCAAGACTTTTCCCGACACGGAAAATAACAAAAAAACCCACGAAATGAAACCGAGATTCCGACTGGGTTTGGCAACCCAGTAATGAAACTTTTGATTCTTTCTCCATACATTTAAATTTAGCAATCATACTTTCAAATTTCAGAGAAGTTGACAGATGCATGATAGTCTGAAGTGTCAACCATCTCCTTGCCCAAACTCGCCAAAGGGGCAAGGCCCGCCTTGCCCTCCCCATTTTTTTAAGTGATGTGATGAAAGGTCAACAGATTACAGGCAAGTTTGGGCTTTGAGTTACACAATGACAGATGTCAAACATAATTATTCTTTTCACAAAATTCCTCAGAATTGCAAAGTCCTGGGTGCAAAGTACTTATATCCTCTCAGAAAGCAAGAAAATCATTCTAAAAGCTTATGCTATGCAAAAAGTGGGATGTGGACCTAATTTGGAGAGTGGAAAACACATTATTTTACATATACTGAGATTTTCGCATCAACTTTTGCTGTGTGAAAAAGCGTTTTGGATTTTACTTCGACCAATCAGAGAGGCAAAACGAGTTTCTCACCATGAAAAAATAGTTTCATCCATTGATCACAAACCACGGTTTAAGCGAATTGTGTTTTCGCGGGCTTTTTCGCAGTCATCGCAGACATTATAGTACTGCCCTACGCAGTGACAAAGTTAACTTTATTGGCTAGCCAATTTGGGATTTGCTTATTTCGTTATTTTCAAACAAGCAGTTCCATATTTAATTAAGAATTGAAATGTTTGCTCCTTTGTTCCAGTTATCACCAATCACCAATCATGATTTTTGATTGGTGATATTTTCACATGTCGATTTTAGTAAAAACTTAATTTTTCGAAGAGAATTTAATACAGGAGTTTTGTAATTATTTTAGAGAACCAATTAAAGATGGATAAATAAAAAATCTCAGTATGTATAAAATAAACAAATTACAGCATGGAAAGCGCTTTGTATGGGATTTTCACACTCGTTGGTTTTGTATCAGAAATCTCACTCGTTCGAATTCAGATACTTCACCAACTCATGTGAAAATCCTGTATGCGTGCGCTTTCCATGAAAAAATCTCTATTTTCCAACCGAAGGTTTGATCATGCCACATGGAATACTAATAAATACGATAACACGATATCATAACAACTGAGACGCAAACCTTTATTTGACGTGTTGCCATAAAAACCATCCAGATGGTTCTGCTTGGCTCTAAAGCAGCTCTCTATGTAATTTTTTACGATTTTGACTAAAATTCTCAGTTTTTCACCCTCCTGCATGGACGCCATTTCCGTCTTGCTCGAAGGCGATCTTTGGGAAATAAGAGAATGATGTCATTTCAGCGGATTCCGATAAAAACTGGCCAGTGATGGCTAACTGCCATATCTTGTTTCTGACCAAGTTTTTTGTCGATCGGAAATGCCTCTGATTTTTTCTGAAATTTTCCGAATGAGTGACCAGCATTCTGAATGTTATTGTGACGCTCAAAATGGTGCAAAAAAAAAAACGCTCAGCATGCTGGATGCTATTGTGACGTTTGCTATCATGACACATCGATTTGGAACCGACACGCCACCTCTTTTCTCAATTTCTTGCATGTAGAACATGCACAGGCCGCCCACAAACGCACAGAACGCCCTTAGGAAGTGTCTCCTTCGTCAACGCAATAAGTGTCACTCTAAGGACTGAAAGGGTTAAGGAAGGCTCGCTACAAAGTCTCCACATTATTAACCACATCAAATTCAAAGGAGACTGATTCAATGTATTTTTGGGTCATGAATATCTGAAAAAGCCCAAAGCAGATGGTGAACATTGGCAGTGCCATCTCACAGATAATCCTGCCAGAGTGGTGGGCATCAACTTATTTCAGTGGAGGTAGGAAACCTATGCCTGGCAGAGAAGAAGCCAGTCTCCCCTTTCCCAAACAATCTCTTTCCTCTAGACTCACAGATCTCCAACATACTGTACACAAGATCCACCATTCTCAAGGCAATCTGTCTGGCAGGAAGTCACTGTGTAAAATTTACGTAGTGTGCTTCATTCTTCATGTGTGTGCAACAGAAACACCTGATCTATGTGGCATGCTTCATTCATTACGTGTAAACCAAACTTCTCTTTATCGAGTAATCTTTACCACATGGTCGCCCAAATTGGACAAGTTACATGTACCTTGTCCAGACTACATGTACCAGATTATCACTTGCCTATCTTGAAGCCATATGTTTCTTATCAGTATTAGAGAACCAATAATGAGCACCAATAATCAGCGGCCTTCAGATTGGAGTATGTGAATGACCATAGGTACAAGTTTTGTGTATTGGGCACACACATTACATTTAAAGAACAAACATTTTCCAAAATGTGCATGCTCAGAACTGAAAACTCGTACTAGTAATCATCTCCATACTCAATCTGAAGCTCAGTATTATTGATAACCTAAACCCAGAGTTGTAAATAATGTGATCATACAATACACTCCCAAGGAAAAAAGGATACAATGGGATAGGAATTTGTTTTTTAATCCTTTAGATCCTCGTAATTTTTGTGTAACAAAGCCTTCTGTTTGAAAATCGAAGTCCCATTAAATACAGGCCCACAAATAGCTTCATGTAAGCTATTCAAGGAGAGACATGACCAAACCCAAACTAAGGTCATCTTGACTGCTTTCATCAATTAAATAATACCTGCTAGGAGGAATAAATCAA